>NW_028252898.1:0-35000 GCF_964263255.1 Lissotriton vulgaris
ATCAACAGATTAGTCAAACTTAAAAGGGATGAGTTCGTGTTCCCTACAACTGACATTAATACAGTTATCACGTACGATGATCTGGATGAGTATCTGCAAAAGATATGGGAAGATTCACTAACTCTGAACTCCAAGACATTAATGGAAATCCTAATAGACAATGCAGACCTTAAGGTAACCAATGGGACAATTTGGTCCACCCCAGTTCCACTATGATCCAAACATGCAGCCTTTTTTTTGGGCGTGGCCAGAGAGGAACCACAGGACGCAAAAGAACAGGAGCCTATCAACTGGTCCAATGGGTGAATCCCCCACAGACATCCACAATGGACCTGATGAACGGCAAGAAAATCCCGCAGGAGGCAGCAGGGACAAGCAACGAGACATTCTCGTAATTAACTTAAGTTCCTACAATCTAACAGACATTGAAGAGGCTCTCCTCAATAGTGGTTTGGGCTTTGTCACCACACAAGAAGGTGATCCCTTCTTAGCCCGTTTAGAGATGGCCAAATTCTTTAGAAAAATTAGATTACATTTCTTTTTTGCTAAAACACCTGCAGCATTAGCAGACTCAACCATCACGAATACGGGCCTAAAAAAAGCCTCTACTTTTATTCCTCCTCTGACTGGAATACCAGCAAAAGTCATTGCTTTTGAGAAAGCAATTGAAAACGATCTCACCACACTTTTCCAGACAAATAAAAACTAATTTGTAACCTACCCAAGAGAGAACAACATGCACTACACTCATTAACATCAAACGATAAAATCACGATAAAACCTGCCGACAAAGGCGGTGCTATCGTTCTACAAGATAGCACACCAGTTATAGAGACGAGTGTCTACGCCAACTACAAGACACCAGGTCCTATACTCTACTATCCATTGACCCCACAGAACGGTTGAAAAACACCATAGGCAATCTAGTAGAAGAAGGTGTCAACGAAGGCTGGATCACTCCAAATGAGCCCGCCTATTTGAGAAATCTTAATCCTAATGTACCTTATTTTTACACCTTACCAAAAGGTACACAAGCCTCAACGTCCACCTCCAGGACGCCCTATAATTTCAGGGATTGGTTCTCTCCTTGAACCTTTGTCAACTTTCGTGGATCACTTTCTCAACCCCATTGTCAGCAAAATGCCAACGTATCTGAAAGATACGACAGATGTTCTGAGACTCCTACCAGGAATTGAATTCGACCAATCCACCGATATCCTAGTTTCCTTCGATGTGGAATCATTATATACTTCAATCCCACAAACAGAAACCTTAGAAGTGGTGAGACATCTACTCGAAGAAAACGACCCATCTACCATTACTCCAGTCTCTTTCATCATGACTCTGGCAGAAATAGCCATGAGAGAGAACTACTTCAAATGTGAAGAGTCATTGTACCTCCAGATTGCTGGAACCAGCATGGAAGAAAAATGTAGTGACCTAGCAGAATACTTCCATACAAAAATAGAAAAAATTCTGACTACCCTGCCTCAAATTAGCATAGGAGTAGAGTCCAACGAGGACGGAGGGAGACCCCTGGAGACCCTAGAGTCTTTCGGACCAGTATCTGTGGATGAGGTTCTTAAGGTCCTGGTGACCGTTAAGAGTGGCTCTCCTCGTGATGTAGCCCCCATGAGGATTCTCAAACTTGTTGCCCCTTCCATCGCTGAACCAGTAACCGAGGTTATTAACGCCTCGTTGGGTTCCGGTGTTGTGCCATCTAATTGGAAGGGAGCAGTAGTAGTAGTAATAGCTTTATTCGATAAAAACATATCATAAAAGCACTTGTTACATCTTAAAAACAATTTTATCAGCAATCATCAAGATAAAACATTTTATAAACAATGCAGCATATTGAGCAGGGGGACTCATTCACTGAATTAGTAGCTTTTTTGCAGTTCTTAAACGCCAGGCCCAGCCTAAAAATTTAGCCATACAGGAGGCAAAGAAGGGTCTAGCATCTGTACGTAATATACGTAGGGCTTCAAGATGAGAACGAGTTCCCAAACTCCTGCAGAGGGGCTTCAACCACCTCCGTCTAGAGGCTGCGTAGACACTACACTCGAACAACAGGTGGGACACAGACTCTACCCTTAAATCACAGAAGGGGCAGTAAGGTACGGTTTGGGCAGGCGGTTTCCAGGTAGAAGTAAACTCGCACAATGGAAGCACCCCCACCCTAAACTTAATGTACAATTATCTGTCCCATGAGCTCTGGATAATGTCTAAATAGGGTTCCCTATACGGGTCTCTTTGATTAGCAAAAACAGGGCTACGGATTTACAATGATTTGTGCTACAAACCCTCTCGTTGTCTGCCCATGACCAATAGGCCTTCTTTAACAGTTGTTTTGAAGGTGTAGATTTGTTAACCCAAGCCTCTCCTAATCCTAATTTATAAAGCAGCTTTTTGACCTCCCTGAGCCAAATGATCTTGTGGGAGCCCGGTAGGGACATAATGTCACTTAAGGCATCTGCATAACTGCTAAGTTCTTGCACATTCCAGATTCTGGACCATAAGAGGAGCGGGCGTAATTTTGCTTGATCGCATATTGGCCGGGTACCTGCATCTAGAAGCAATGGAATTGTTGGTGTACTGTGGGGCAAACCCATAAGGTCTTTGTGGAAGTTGTTCTCAAGATGAGTCAGAGTATCAACTCTATGAGTGCCCCACAGTTCGGCACCGTATAGTGCCGCGCTCACAACCCTTGTCCTATAAATATCTAAGGGAGCCCGATTGGTTTTAGGGATGAAGCGCGCTGTTCCTTGAGCAGTGCACCTGCCCCCTCTTGTGAGTCAGAAACACCTTTTGGTGATGTGCCTTCCAACTCATGGTATCACTGATACGTATACCCAGGTAGTCAAATTCTTTGACTCGATCAAGTGGAACAGAATCTAGGACCGGTCGAAAAACAGATTTTTTGGGCGGGTTAAGGACTAAGAACTTAGTTTTGCCTAGGTTTATAGCCAAGCCCCTTGCATCGCAGAATGCCTTGAAGCTGGAGAGCAATGATTGGATGCCCATGGGTGATTTCGAAATTAGGAGGGTATCGTCCGCGAACAGGAGCGTTGGAATTTTCCTTCCAGCCAGGGTGGGTGCATCTGATGACTGCTGAAGAAGGTGCTCCACCACTCCGTTAATATAGAGAGAAAACAGAGTGGGGGCAAGCACACACCGTTGGCGGACGCCCCTGTCCACGGGGATACGAGGTGTTTTCTCTCCCTGTGCACCCCATCTAATCTGGGCAAAATTGCTGTCATGGAATTTTACAAGCAAGGACAACAAATAAGGGGGGAGGCCTAGCCCATCGAGGACGTTCCATAGTAGTGTTCGTGGTACCAGGTCGAAGGCCGTCCGCAAGTCAATAAAGACTAAGTACAAACTGCCCCCTCCCAGCACCACCACTTTCCAATAGATCATTAGAAGGCGGAACGTCTGCTCGATTGTGCCTGTTCCTGTTCTGAAGCCTGCTTGGAGATCTGACAGAATCCGATTTTCATCGGCCCACTGAATAATCCTGCCCAGTACCACCTTTCCTGCTACCTTTTGGGATGAATCCAATAAACTAATGGGTCGATAATTCGCTGGGTCGTCCCTAGAGCCTTTTTTAAAAATAGGTACGACTTCAGCGCCCCTCCATGAATCAGGAAAAACCCCACCCAACAATACCTCGTTCAGAAGAGAGGCAATTAGCCTACTCCAAAAAGGAGGGTAATTCTTGATTAGGTCTCCTGGAATACCATCGGGACCTGCCGCTTTATTTGGAACTATACACCGAATTGCTCTCTCTACTTCCAGGCTGGTGAATAGACAATCATAACATGGGAGGTCAATTATAGGATTAGGCAGTGAACCCAAAGATGGGCAAGCTAGCTGAGACGCACCTGGAGGAGTGGAGTACAATTTCAAAAAGTGGGCAAACCATACATCCCCAGGGATATTGCAAGTTAACTGCTGGTCAATGGGCTTTTCCCTAGCTCTTAGTAGGTCCCAAAACCTCTTAGCATCCTTCCTATTGCTTGCCTCTACTAGGTCTCCCCAAAAATTAGAATCATAGTCCTGCTTGGCTTCAGATATGGTTTTTTTATATAATTTTCTCGCGGCCCTAATGTTAGCTGTGTCTTTAGACTTTAATGTGGCAACAAGTTCCCTCTTAGCTACACGACATTTGGCAGTGTACCACTTATCTGTTTGTTTGGGGAGATTTTTCGAAGGACCCCTGCGAGTCGGTTGGGGGACAATAAACAAGTCACTCAGTGCCACTATAGTCTCGGTGAATAGGGGTAGAACCATTTTACCAGTGGGACTTAAGGTGTCCATCCGAGGCTCCACTCCTGCCAAAATAGTCCCGGCTTGGGCCATCCTTATTTCGTCTGCTGAGACTTTGGCCCACTTCAGGCGCCTACTACAGTTTGTGGGGGCTAATTCATGGGAAGATTTCCACTTGTGATCAGATGTACCATGACTTCCAACCTGCCAAGGAGGGGTAATGGTTAGCGAAAGGGGGTTATGATCGCTGTCACCCGATACTATAACCTCCATGTCTTGGTGGTATGACCAGAGGTTGTAGTTGAGCATTATAAAGTCGATTCTAGAGGAATGACCTGGTCTGTTGTATGTGTGAGCACCCGTACAGTCGGATTTGGATCAGCCGTTTATTGATCTCAAATTGTGCTCCATACAAAGAGCATTGATCTCTATTGCGTTTTGTGACCATTTAGGGATCGGGTCAAGGTTCAGAATCGGGATACCTCTCCGGGTGTCCTCCTCAAAGGGTGTCCAAAATGTCTTCTCTAGCCAATGGCTCGAAACAGCAATTGAAGTCGCCTGCAAGAAGTACATAGGAGTCAGCACTGCAGGCAGCTAGATTGCGGCTTAAGCCTGTGGAGGGTAGATGAGATACACCGCCTTTAGCACCCCTTAGGTAAATGTTGAATACTTCCATGTTTCTTCCCCCTTTGTGGTTTATTGTTAACCACTGAAGATCTGGTGACTGGGTAGTCCTTTCTTTTACACTGAAGCCTAGTGCAATACTGACCCATATGATGAGGCCGCCAGAAGGGCGGCCTTTAGATCCTTGCTGCTGGACGGCGGGGATGAAGAAGGTAGAAAACCCCACTCTGTGTCTCGGTTCCAGACACCAGGTTTCCTGGAAAAGACAAATGTGATAAGGTTCCAGAAAATCATTCCATTCGGGGATGTCAAAGTTACGACCAAGCCCAGCCGTATTCCAACATAGGATTTTTAGGACAAGATCACCGGTCGGAGGAACCTTGGGAGAGACAGTAAGCAAGGGAGAGTCTGTCGTGGCCACAGGGTTAGAAGACCTCGCAGGTAGCTCAGTTTGCTGGTGATTAGAGGTCGCATGGGGGCCAGAACAGGTAGACCCTGATAATTCGGTAGAGGTAGGTAAAGGAGGGGTCATACAGGGTAAGTGTGTCCAATCTTCCTTGCCAGAATTTTCTGTTGCATTGGATATAGATGACTCCCCATCAGGCAATGGGCTGGTTAATCGTCCTACTCGGCTTGTTGCAAGTTCAAAAGCAGGACATACGTTGTGACGATGCCCCTGCGATGTCATTATATCCCTTCGGGGTTGTTTGGCCGGTTGCGCAGGGAGTCAATCCACCTCCTCTAAGCTACCAAATCTGTTGTAGGTAGAGAGGCCATTCCAGTGTAGGAGGGTTTCCTTATGGCTCCGGGAATTATTCAACCATGGATGGTGTTGGACCAATGTCCAATTATCCACCTGGTTGCGTCTTGGTCGGGGAGGGTAGAAGAAGGACAGTGGTCGAGGTATAACTGCAGAGTCCTCATTACCGGGCCAAGAGCAAATGTGGTGCGCCGTGTGTGGGTCCTCGAAGGTCACCACTATGCAATCCCCGGGACTGGATTTCTTCGTTGGACCTACCCAAGGAGTTCTACGAACCATCAGTACATGACTTCTTCTGCCATTAGGGATTGGTCTATTTACGTTTAACCAATGCATTATTTTGTTTTTCAGCGACCAATGATTCTCAAATTGGCCATTACCGATCGTAGGAACACCCGTCAGCACAACCACATAGTCATTGGCCTCTGGGGGGAGGTCAATATAACCCCCTCTAAAGTTATCTTTAGCTGGGGGGCCCTGGGTTTCGCTGGAAATGGGTCTATGGGGCATTTCAGATTTAGAGTGTCCTGGGTGTTGCGTGGAGCCCCGCGGGGGGGCCTTTGGTTTGGCGCGAGCTTGCTCCACCGTGACAGTCCTAGGTTTAGGGACAGGCTTTGTAGTGGGTGATACTGAGGGGGGGGGTTTGGTTAGTTTGGGATGCGGGAGCTTGTGGCATTGGATCAGCTACTATAATACCCTGATTTTCAAGACTTTTCAACCCAAGAGTGGTCAGAGCAATGATGCTCTTCTCCATTTCAAGCAGATTATTTTCTATCCTTGATAGTCTGAGGTCTAAGGGTGATAGAAGTTTTTTAAGTGTCTCCCAAACCACCTCTATAAATTCTTGGTTATTTTTGCCTAGCCCATCTACCTCTGGGTCCTCATCCATTGGGGTATTAATAGGGGGAACAGATGAACCCTTTCTCTGTCCCTCACTAGGTGGTTGTGTGCTAAGAGTACGCTCTGCGCCAGCATTGGTTGTTGTGGCATTAGTCGTTGACAGGTCTTTGGGAACAGCAATTTTTGCTTTTTTGCGAAAATAGGCAGAGCGAGAATGGCGTTTTCTCTTGGGTTGCTTGCCACTAGTATTGATGTTACACAAATTCGTCTGAGGGGATACAATAGGGACAGAGTTGTACACACTGAGTGGTGCGGGTGGGGGTCCCTCGTCTTTGTTTTCTGGGGTCGGTTGGAAAGTAGCAGGGATCGGGGAGTGGTGAACATCGACCTGAGTGACTATACAATGAGGGCGGACAGGCCGTTCAGGGGTAACTGAAGTAGCTATGTGGCCTAAAGAAGATTTTTTGGAAAGTGCAATAACTTGGGACACTCTTCTGGCAGCATCTAATTCTAACGAGACCCGGGCTTGGAGTTTAGATATCTCTTCGTCAATGGCTATGTTGGTGCGGGTAATGAAGTCATCCATGGGGCCACTAATTTGTGACCCACCTTTAGAGGTCTTACTACGGGTTACCCTTGTATTCATAGCGCTTGGTGCGCGGGGACGAAGATAGATCTTTGCCTCACGGTTGTTAAAGAGGATTTGAGGAATATCGAGCGAAAGAGGGTGGGCCAGTCCAGTCCTCTCTGTCCTCAAACGGCCTCAAACGGCCTCAAACGGCCTCAAACGGCCTCAAACGGCCCGCTCTTAGCCCGCTCTTCGCCCCGTGCTGCGTCCCGCGCTGCGGGAGTGTAGTGCTATGATATAGTGGGCGTGATGGGCGGGGGGCTGGCCGGCAGGGAGAGCGGACCGGATGGTATGTCCGTGGTCTCGCAGGGACTCCTGGTTGTTGGAGTCCCTGCACACTCGCAGCCCCGCCTAGCCTCTCGCCCTTACCTCCGCCTTAGGTGATCAGGTGCCGGTAGTTACAGGATAACGCACTCCTGTGCGAAGCGGCACCCGCGGAGCGGGTGCGGCGAGCTGTGTGGCCGGTTCTGCCCTCGAAGTCCTCAGCGGGTTGTCAGGTATGCCTCTGTATCAAGGAAAATGTGTCCCAACTGGTGGTGAGAGGAGACGCCTTTTACTGCCACGGGCGGGCGGGTGGCGGGCCGGCGGGGAGAGCGGACCGGATGGTATGTCCGTGGTCTCGCAGGGACTCCTGGTTGTTGGAGTCCCTGCACACTTGCAGCCCCGCCTAGCCTCTCGCCCTTACCTCCGCCTTAGGTGATCAGGTGCCGGTAGTTACAGGATAACGCACTCCTGTGCGAAGCGGCACCCGCGGAGCGGGTGCGGCGAACTGTGTGGCCGGTTCTGCCCTCGAAGTCCTCAGCGGGTTGTCAGGTATGCCTCTGTTTCAAGGAAAGGAGGAGCAGTAGTAAAAGCCCTCCTAAAAAAACCTAACCTTGATCCCCTCGACATGGCGAACTACAGGCCCATTTCTCTACTTCCGGGACTCAGTAAAATCGCGGAAAAGTTGGTAAATTTCCAGCTATCCAATTTCCTTGAGTCCTACGGTTTATTGAGAAGTTCTAAAACGGGCTTTCGCCCGGGTCAAGGCACTGACACCGCCCTGCTGGCAGTCGTTGAAGAAGCAAGAAGCATTTTGGATTCGGGAGGATCAGTGGCAGTGATCCTCCTGGACCTTAGTGCAGCTTTTGATACTGTTAACCACCAAGTGTTACTCCAACGGCTGTCAGACGTCAGAGTGTGTGGGACTGCGCTGAAATGGCTGCGGTCATTTCTCAGCGATCGGACCTTTCAGGTCTGGGAAGGCAGCGCACGATCGGCATCCACCCACCTCCATTGTGGAGTGCCGCAGGCCTCCTCCTTGATGCCCACATTATTTAATGTGTATATGGCCTCCTTGGAGGATGTGGTGGCTCCATTTAACATCAAAATCGTGAGCTATGCCGATGATACCCAGCTGGTGTTTGCCCTTTCCCAGGCCACGGAAAATCCCCAGGTGCTGCACTCCTGCCTATCCAAAGTCCACACGTGGATGGGAGAGTCAGCACAAAAGCTGAACGGTTCATAAACCGAAATAATGGTGATGGGGAAGAAAAGTCCCTCACTCCCCCTGTCCGTCTGGCCTAGTTGTCTGGGATCACCGCCCAAACCCAAGGCATAGATTACGAGCCTTGGAATTTGGTTGGAGCAAGATCTCTCCTTTAGGACCCAGGCTACTAAGATGGCAGGTGTCTGTTTTGGCCTTCTCCGATCTGTGCGCAAAGTGCTGCCTCTTCTTCCATTTCCATCTCGGAACTTTTGATCCAGGGGCTGATTATATCAAGATTGGATTTTAGCAATGCAATCTACTTGGGCGCCCCTGAGGCCACTCTGAATAAATTACAACAAGTTCTGAATGCGGCGGCACGAATGCTCAATAACATCCCTATGTCACGGTCGGCCAAACCCGCACTGAGGGCTTTGCATTGGTTACCGGTGCGGGAAAGGGTGAAATTTAAATCTCTCTGCCTTGCACATAAAATCTTGCAGGGTAAAGGCCCCCCGTTCTGCAAAATCTGGTGACCCCCTACAAGGCCAGTAGAACACTTCGCTCAGACCAAAAACATCTACTTAAGATCCCTAGGGTAAAAAAAGGCCCGTTCAGGAGGAAGGAGATTCTCTGTGAAAGTTGCGACTCTTTGGAACTCACTTCCTTTAAGTTTGCGTTCTGAGCCATGCCTCTTGCGTTTTCGTAAACATCTAAAAAAATGTATTTTCTGTTAACCACTGTCCCTCAACTCACATAAGTGTTACTCTGTTTGGATAAGCGCTGGGATGCTCCAGGGTAACCATGCGCTATACAAGACCGCCTTAATAATAATAATAATGGGGAGCGTTTTCGCGCCAAGTCTGGCGAATTTGTACGTCCACAATTTTGAACAGAGCATTGTACTAACACCTAACAATCCGTTTCATCAATCGCTTTGCATATGGAAGCGTTATATTGATGATATTTTAGTGATTTGGCATGGCACTGTGGACGACCTCTTGCTTTTTCATCAAAGGCTTAATGTCCAGAACCCATATTTGAAATTCACAGTAGAACATAATAAAGTTGAATTACCTTTTCTAGACCTTCTGATAACTGTGAAACCAGACGGACTTCATTCAGAACTATATAGGAAACCAATGGCCCGTAACTCTCTTTTTAGTTACGAGAGCTGTCATCCTAGATCATTGCGGAATAATTTACCCTTTGATCAATTTTTAAGAATCCAACGCAATTGTTCAGATAAAACCAGTTTCAAAAAACATGCTTCTGAATTAGAAGAACAACTATTAGATAGAGGATATCCTAAAAAGGTGGTGCGTCAATCAAAAAAACGTGCATCAAACAACAACCGCAAAGGGTTGTTGAAACCAAAACAACCAAAAGAGAAAATGGAGCGCCTGACCTTTGTAAACATCTTTAACACTAAATCAAATGCATTACAGAAAATTGTCCACAAACACTGGTCTATTTTAAACACAGGGGGAGATCAAATAGCACGCCCCCTCTTTGCTTTCAAAAGAGGAGCAAACCTCAAAGGCAAATTAGTTCACACTAGACCTCGAACTAAATTACCACGCCAAATAGGTACACTTTGGGACTTACCTGCAGTAACGGGCCACCATCCTTGCGGCACCTGTGCTGCATGTCCCCAGACTAGCAAATCAACAACTACCGGCATTGGCACGAATAGAGCATGGGAGCAGCGTAGGTTTACAAATTGTAATAGCGATAATCTGATCTATTTAATCACCTGCCCCTGTAAAATGCGCTATGTCGGCATGACCACTAGGCGCATCAAGGTCAGAATATCCGAACACAAAAGCACCATTGGGTGTCGGAGACAAGCCACCAGACTCACGGCACACTTCTTAGAGAAAGGTCATGGTCCAAGTGATTTTATTTGGACGGTTCTGGAACAACCATTAATACCCGAACATGTTGCTGATATATCTAACTTTCTCTTCAAACGGGAGCAAAAGTGGGTCTATCGTCTAAATAGTGACAAGATAGGCCTCAATGAAGATATCCCATGGATGTCATTATAACATCTAATTGACATCCTCAGCTATACACTCTTCCTCAACAAGCTTATTAGTCAGATTTGTTGTAGAATCCTAAGTAAATGACATTTCTTTTAGAGGATTCTAGTACAAATAAGCTTTAAGTAAGAAAACTGTACTAAAAAGGAAATTTAGGATAATCCATCTGAATATTTGCAAAGTTTTTTTTTTTGGTCTAATTGTCCCATAATTGTACAGGACTCTTTAATAGAGTTATGAACACAGACATACTGGTGAGACTGCACTACATCTCCCATAGTTTGAACTTGGATTTTGTGTTCTACAAGGAAAAACTACATTTCCCAGCTATATAGCTAGACTTTGTAGTTCTAGAGGTCATGACTCCTATAGTCTGTATTGTATTTTGTAGTCTAAAAAGAAAAAACTACAATTCCCAGGCATATTGCATGGTTTCTGTAGTTCTAGAGGTCACGAGCTCCTTAAGGTCACATGACACGAGGCCGATCAAAATGGCTCCACACCAGTGCACCGACGCCCCCGAGGGAGTGCACAGAGGGACGTATGGTGTACCGACAGGAAGGTAGGCAGCCAACCGATTGTAATAACAAAACACGCACTAATCGGGCTGTGTATAGAAGTACAACTCTAGGCGCTAAATCTTAGCAAGTCTCCCTGTCTTTTGCTGGCCAGATAAATGTTTCCTAAATAACTAGTGACAAAGGTTGTTTAGCGCGACATGTGTCTCTTACGAATGGGGTGATCTGCAGTAAGAGCGCAGACATGCTCCATGCTGCATGCTACACACATTGGAAGAAATTATAAACACCCAGCGGCAAAGTCAATCTGGTGCGCAATGCCAATGCAGGTGCGAAACATTTAAAATCTTTGAAACACCGAGTGGTGCAGTTAGTTTGGTGCGTATAACTAATACAATTTCTAGGTTTCCGGCGGGAAACGCGAAACATCTACAAATAGTCTGTTGCTCCTGATAGCCTACCTTTGGCAAGAGTAATTTCTCCTTGACAGCAAGCGGCTAACATTTTTTGGCGCGCCATGTAAACAATGTTTTCTGCAGTAAGAGTGTACACACCACCCCTGCGGAACGCATTAAAAATCTTTTGAACATTAAGCAATAAGGTAATATTAGAGTACTATACCAATGAAAGTCTGCCGTTTCCGGCTGGGAACGCGACAGATCATACTTTCATTACCTAAAGTTGACTGTGTCACTGACTACGACAGATACTCCTGTGCATCCCATAATAGTTTGTTGCTTCATACATCTTGGCATACTTAAACTTGAGCAATCAAAGGCACGCATGCATGGTTGGTAAGGTCTCTCCACTACTGCCAATAATGCATACGAGCTCATCATTTGATAAGTCAGTGATCCTTTGGACACATTATAGAAACACATGTTAATGAAGAATTGAGTTTGAGTGTGACACGTGGCCCATCTCAGCGTATTCAAGTGATATATTCTGTGTTTTTACTAGAGCGGTGCTCCTCTTACTTGAGCAGCGGCCAGGTGGGGTGATGCTATTCCTCCTACCAAATTGAGGTAAGGTGGCCAGAAATTGTTGTAAATATATGGTGACATCGCAACCAATCTTGTAAAGAATTTTGTTTAGTAAAATTAGACTAAGCATCTAACATGTGGCTAATCGATTGATTATTGCCTCCTTACGTTTTCTTGTTCACCAATAACAGTGGAGAAGATTGAACGAAGTTGAAAAATATACAGGTGATATTTTTCCTTTATTTCTCATACAGTAGCCAATAAAATCTAGGTCCTGATGAAAGCAGTGACATATCAAGTCACATTTGCTGAAACATGTTGACCATACTGAATAACAGATATTATGTTAAATCTGTTTGCTTTTTCACATTTTAATATTGGGAGTTTTGAGGGAACTGATTAAAAAAGTTTGCATCCACTCAATAGCTACCCAATTTTAACATCACTATTTTTCCACATATTTAATTTGGCACTGTAATTCAGTAACCCGCAGTAACACTCTGGCAGTCCTACCAGCGAAATTTTCTGAAGTTAATCTATCACTACCACACTGATAGATATACTGCATTCTCTCCTGGGTAAGGAGAGCCCAAATGATGTAGGACGGAATCAGGCGGGAACTGATGGGCACTTTTTTCCAAGAAGGGAAATTTGAGTGCAGAATGACAAATAGACACGTCACTTTAAACATCACACAGTATTGTTTTTTGTTGCTTTTAAAGTAGATACGTAGTTTCTCTCTGACTCCCTGTTACCATTTCTAGTTTTTTAAGACCTAAAGGTAACAGCATATCAATTAGAAATCAACAAATTGGAGGGTGAGATAAAAGATCTGAATCTACCGGAAGTGACTGAAAAGAATTATGCCATCTTGACCGATGTGCTTTCCAAACATCAGGAGGACATCAAGCAGCGTACAGCTAGAAAATTATAGCGAGACGAAATAGACTACAGAGAGGGAAGGGTGTTTACTTTCGCTCGCAAATACGATGAACTAGCAACAGGTGAACGCAATACCAACAGGCTAGCAAATCAGAATACCACTTCAGTATCATCTAGCTCCACCTTCATTGGTGTTCCTTTATCGAGCGATGGGGACTTAGATAGCGGTGCAAGTATAAGCAATCCCACTAGGGCAGAGAACTAATTTTCTAGAATTAAGAAGGGAAACAGAGTACAGCCAAAAAGGGGAGCACACACGACAAAAAAGTTAGAAGAGGCAAAAGAGCCGGCCACAAACGAATACAGGCGCAACCTGAGATCAGGGGACAAGGGAGTTTGAGAGATGAGCAAGAACAAGGGGTTGAAATTATCAACTGGTCTTCTGTGATTTTGACTGAGGACATGACTTCATTATTGAAGAAAGGTTTGGGGTTTTGTCCAAAAGAAACTGGTGATGTTTGTAAAGCCAAAATAGACTTAAGTATGTAAGAAATCTGAAACTAAAAAAAATAAAGTGTTTATGAATAATCCAATGAGAAATAAAAATGTGAAGCCTATTCCTGAGTGTGGTGTGTTAGATGGGTTAACCATACAAGATATATTAGATACACAATTGTTACTATCTATCACTGATCAAAATATGTCACCGAATGATATGAGCAAATTGCTAGTGGATCTGGATGTGGAGTGTGATGTGAATATAGCAAGTGGTCTAAAATCCAAGTCCAAATGGATACCAACCTTGACTGGGGGCAATATGATTGACACATTTCACAAGCTAGTTGAACGTGACATAGATAAACATCAATCAAAAAGCAAATTCTACAGGGGAGCGAAAAAGAACAACTTGACACACGGGGAAAGAAAGGCTTTGACCTCACTGTCCACTAACAGTTCAATCATTATAAAAGAAACAGACAAGGGGGGGGTAACATTGTGATCATGAATAGGGTAGATTACAACAATGAGATCTTGGGGCAACTGACTGACACCTCCTGTTACGAGCCACTCAGAGCCAATCCGGTTAGCACACTCACCATGCTTTTTAATAAACATCTCAAACAATGGCACGACAAAGGTCTTCTAAGCACTGAAGAACATCTCTACTTGAAAGTACATAAACCCAGGTACCCGGTACTGTACACATTACCAAAGGTACATAAAAATCTCCCTTCCCACCTGGAAGGCCCATCCTATCCAGCATTGGTGGACCATCTGAAAGGATGGCGGAGTATGTGGATTTATTTTTACAACCAACTGTGCAAAACCTCCCCGCGTATATCTGAGACACGAAGCATATTCTAGGTTAACTAACAGACATCACCTGGGAGGATGATATTATTTTAGCCTCCCTAGACGTGGTCTCACTATATACCAATATTGACCCCGTTTTAGGTATGACAGCCATGGAATGGCATTTTGGTAAAAAAACAGAAGGACAATGGAAACACAGCAGGATGCTTATGATAATGATTGAACTAATACTTAGTAATAATTGTTTCACATTCGAGGGCAAATGGTACAAGCAAGTGAGGGGAGTGGCAATGGGTTCTAAATTTGCACCATCGTTCGCAAACCTTTTTATGGGTTACTTTGAAGCCAAGTGGATTTGGAGTGAGAAAGGGAGCAGATTCAGTCAGTATATCCTGTACTGGGGGTGGTTTATTGACAATTGCCTTCTTTTATGGTCAGGCTCAGAACAAAAACTACAGGGATTCTTTACATATCTCAATACAAACACGTTGGGTGTACGTTGACACATAATTGGAGTAAAAGCAGCATCGTCTTCTTGGACGTAGAGATTTTTGTGCAAGATGACGCAATACATAGCAGGGTATATCGCAAATCCGCCGCATGTAGCTCTGTACTTCATGCTGCAAGTGCACACCCTGACCATCAAATCAGAGCCATCCCTTTTGGAGAATTTACCAGAGCGAGGCTTAATTGTAGCACTGATGGAGACTTTCTAATGAACCTAGATGCCATGAAGAAGAGGTTTGCTGCCAGGGGCTACCCACGTAGCACTCTTGAAGCAGCCTCCACACGCATACGATGGGTGACACGTGCTGACACACTTAAAGACAAAACTGCCAGCTCTGCATCCAACCAGCCTGTGAGGTTGGTCACAAACTTTAACCAACAAACAGACCTTGTAAACAAGTTGATGCACAAACATTATCACATTTTGAAGGCTGACAAATCCCTGGATGATGTAATGCGTCTGAACGCAGTTTATCAGGGGTTAAACTCAGATCACGAGCTACAATACTTCCTAGGTGACTGAGATACTTAGAATGATGATGGATATATGATTCGTTGACAATTTAAAAATGGAGGTCATTCATATGATGGCATTTGTAACAACCATCTTGTATGATTGGGAACGTTGGTCTTTGATGTAATTTTGGACTCGCTGGATGGTTTGCCTAAAATGAACATATGTATGATCCAATTGCATCTCATGATACAACCTGTACATTATTCATATACATAGGTTGTCACTCCGCATTTTTTCTGTCACTTACTTTGCACGTGGCATCTTCACACGAGTAACCTGTCCACATGTATGGGACCATGTATGTGGTAAATCTTAAAGGTAACTTAACAATCACCGATCACTACACTTTTTTTCAAACCGGTCTATCTTGGCTCCCAATGATCTAAGTGTTGGTTTACGTTTACTCTACTATTGACATTTTAGCTCTCTTTCTCTCCTTATTTAAACGCGACATGGATACTATTTCGGGCATGACTAGGGGGTTGTGTCTTGGATTGTTCAGAATTTGACAAACCTCGGAGCACTGACATAGTATTGTCATTTGGTAATTACATTACAAATCCTGGTACCTTGATTATACGGAGCCTGAACAGGTGCAAGGTGAACTGAGGGCTCCATTGTTTTTTTGGTGCAGAAGACGCTAGATTGGAGTGAATATAGGCAGTATGGTTCATGATGGACATTAATTACAAGATAGAGATGATCCTGGGCAGAGAACATCTGATGCATGCGTCTTTTATGATTGAGGACTGGGGCCAAGGAGACTCACTTTCAGCTCCACATCTGTTGACTTCCGCTTGTCTAACTTGTCGGTTTAACGCTCTAGTGGAGCGCGCGATTACTTTAACACGAGATTTGGGGCATAGGCTGTATTTCCGCATACACACGCGGACGCGCTTGAAGGCAGCGAGACTCGAGCTGCCATGCAGGAGAACACGCTTGTGGGTAAGTTTAAATTACTCTCCCGTTTTCTATGCGGTTTACAGGCTTAAGGGAGATTACAGCTAATGTGAATACATAGAGAACCCCTCCCCTGCTTTAGACTCTGCGGGAAGGTTACTTTGCAGAGCAGAACGGCTTTACTGCAAAAGGTGTTTTTATAAGATGTAGTGTTTATGGAGAGCGCGGTCATGGACCACAATACAGGAATAATATATTGATATTTATTTAGGCGTATTGCCGAGTAACTATTATATATTGCATTGGTGGCCTCAGTGCCCCGTGAGTAATATAGATAAACTGCATTCGGTCACGCTGTATAAGCCAGGCGGAGATTAGACGCATGTGGCGAGTATAGTATTGATTGTTTATTAGACTGCCAACCACTTACACAAGCATTATTTCCCATATTACCCGACAGCCGGGACGGATGTAGAACCGGCAGAGAGGTGAGACACTCTCTCTTTGTGGTTGGTCGCATTGGTGTTGCTTATAAATACTATAGAAAAGTACGCACAGTACATATTGACGGCCTTGTGGTGTTATTATTTTTGCAGCAGATAGCAATTGCGGCAAAAGTTTTGGAAACACTGCCCGTTCCGGTAAGATGCACAAATTTGTGCAGAACCTTAGGGTGTTGATCTTCTTCTTCACTATTTCTTTGTTTCCCTTCACACACCTGTTCTGAGTAGGTCACTTAACAGCATGGGTGGCCCTGATCTTCTCCCTACAACGTCACGATAATGTTGACATACCCAGAGCCAAACAGAGTTTTATGAATGACGCTCTGTTCATATATGGTTTCAAACTGTTTTTTTATACAAATTGTATTTGCATATTAGTCGCCCATGTAACAGTCACATGGGGATTCACGCTTGCTACCTTTTGAAAATGTGTGCCACTTCTCTACTCTTCATAAAAGACTAAGGGCCCGATGTAGGTAAACGCGATTTTCCGATTTCAAAATACCGAGGCGGGCCGAATCGGTATTCTGAAATCGGAAAACGAGATGTAGGGGAAAAAAACCGAATGAATACCGATTCGGTCGGCATCGGTAATGAGATTCGGTACGTTCCGATTCTGCTCGGTCCGAATCGGAAAGTACCGAATCGGCCAACAACGATTCGGAAATCACCGAATCGGCTACCACCGAATCGGATATTCCCGATTCGGCGAATACCGATTCGGTAAAAGCCGATTCGGTAAAATCCGATTCGGCAATCATAGACCCATGGCGAAAAAGCCCATAGGAATGCATTGAAAGAACCGATTCGGCTTTTACCGAATCGGATAATACCGAATCGGATTTTACCGAATCGGTATTCGCCGAATCGGTAAAAGCCGAATCGGCAATAGGCGATTCAGCCAATGAGGTGGCTCCCCCTCCCCCACCCAAACAGGGAGTGGCAACCCTGGCAGGTGCAGCTAATTAAGAAGTTTCTGGAAATATCTGGAAAGCCTGCCTGAGCCCAACACACACAGTTAGCAGCAGTGGGAGAAGGAGGTTGCAAACTGAACAGGAGAAAATGGCAGATCAGGCAGGAAGCCAGAAGTCCTCCCAAAAGAGGAAGCCCAAGTTCACCACCACCGAACTTCAGGTGCTGGTTGAGGAGGTGGTGAGGGTGCACCGCCAGCTGTTTGGCAAGCTGTCCCTCAACGTGCCAGACAGCACCAAGAGGAGAATGTGGGCCGACATCGCCCAGAAGGTCAATGCTGCTGGTGTCACCCCCAGGTCCATTGAGGAACTGAAGAAAAGGTTTTACGACCTCCGCAGCCTCACGAAGAGGAAGCTGGCTGACATTCAAAGGCAGGCTGGACTCACTGGAGGAGGCAAGAACCCGGCGCCACCCCTCACCGAGCTGGAGGAAATTGTCTCCAGCACCATCGAGAGGGAGAGAATCGTAGGAATCGGGACCCTGGACAGCTCTGCGAGAGCCACAGCTACAGGTAGGAAGCATGCGCATCATGACACACCCTACCAGACACCTCCCCATTAGACACAATGCATAGGCAAACACCAGCACTGTACTGTCACCAACATACAAGAGACAAGCATCATGGTACATGTAGTCAGCAGAAGTTAGCCAAATATGTCAGTGCAGAATCACAAGACAGGAAACAGTGTGACACGGTGTAAGGAGATGCAAGGACATGTGGAATGCCATAATTGTACTGACTGTAATACATCGGCACTCAGTTTACAAATGCTTCTTTGTACCTAGGGGCCCCATCAGGCGGAACAACTGTGACAGCAGAGGGAGCAGCAACGTCCAACACTGCAGTCGCAGGGCCGAGCACCAGCCAGGCTGGCCAGGAGGAGGAGGAGGATGAGGAAGGAGACACCCCAGGGCTAGGAATGGAGGGAGTCCTGGTCATTGACTTCCAAGCAGTGCACTCCCCAGTACTGGCCAGCACACCCCCCTTGCAATTTTCACCAGACAACTCCCCTACAAGGCAGACCATTCCGCCTACACCAGCTCCTGCCACAATCGTGGCCTTGCCACCTGTCCAACCAGTCCTGGGAGCAGGGGCTCAGGGACCGGCCAGCACCACACCCCCACCAGTGGCACCCCAGCCCACTCAGCAGGCCGGAAGCAGCAGTGCCCGACGCCGTGCCACCACCACCACCACTGCTGCACCAGCACGGGAGGGCAGTGTGTTCCTGGGCCTGGAGGGACAGATGGTTAAAATCCAGCGCCAACAGGCCAGATCCACCATGGCCTGCCAACGCCAGCTCCTGCAGCACAACATGCAGATGGGGGAGTTGGTGAAGGGTTTCCAGGCTGTTGTGGACAGCAACAAGGAGGTGGCAGCAGGGTTAGGTAGGCTGACCACTGCCATCACCCACTCATCTGCCAGACAGGAGGAGCATGAGGTTGCGCGCAGGAGGGATGCCCGGGTGCTCAACCGGGCCATGGCCCGCCTTGCAGCGGCGACCGCACAACTGTGCCATCGCAGCTCCAATCAAGAATCAGTGCTCAGTCAGCATACAGCTGAGCTGACTAGGGGGATGGCCAGGATCACCACGGCCATGGCGGCCATGATAATATCAAACACCGCCTCCAATCCTGCCCTGGACCTGGGTGATGCTGGAGACAGCAGCAGCCGCAGCAGCCCGGCCAGCGCTGCATCAGAGCCACGGAGGAGCACCAGGCGATCCGCTGATGCTGCTGGGCATTCGGAGGGGGCCGAGGGACACCCCAGTGGGTCTGGCAAGTGGGCCAAAAAATAGCCTGGCAAGGGGGGATGAGCAAACCAGAACCCTGGACTTTATTTGAGTTTACAATCTCCATTTTTTGATGCACATCAGTGCTGTAACTGTGGTGCATCACTATTAAAAAAATTTTTTTCCAAGCAACATTTAGCTGTCTTTGCATCTGTACTCAGTCAGAAATAGTTCAGTGATCTCCTCACGTCTGTATCTGCCATCACTTGGCGTACACACCCCAGCTGGCTGTGTCAGTGGCACAGCTTCGTCGTCGTCATAGTCCTCGTAGTCAGACAACTCCACCTCAGTGCCCTTCTTGACCGCAAGGTTGTGTAACATTGCACATACAGCTATGATCTTGCAGCAGGTGATGGGGGTATACTGCCTTGCACCTCCACTCTTGTGCAGGCATCTGAATCTACTTTTCCAGATGCCAAAGGTCCGTTCAACAACATTCCTGGTGCGTATGTGGGCCCGGTTATACCTCCTTTGGCTGGGTGTGGAGGGGTTGAGGTAGGGGGTGAGTATGAATGAGCGGAGGGCATATGCACTGTCGCCTGGAAGAGAAAGGGGTCACATTAGACACATGCATACATGTATTACACCTACCTACTATGTGTTATGGGGGTCTGATGATGTGGCTCACCTAGGAGGTATCCTTCTCCAAAATCGCCAGCCATCAGCCGTGCATATATGCCGCTCTGTTGGAATATATAGGAGTCATGGGTACTTCCTGGAAATTTTGCTACCAGGTCTGTGATGGTGCACTTGGCATTGCAGATCACCTGCACGTTGATGGTGTGTGTAGATTTCCGATTGCGGTATATGTATTCGGTGTCCGCTGGTGGGCAAATCGGAATATGCGTGCCATCTATGCAACCGATGATTTGGGGAAATTGTGCCATCTGGTAGAAGTCAGCTTTGGTTTGTAGCAGTTCTGCGTGGGTTGCAGGGAATGAGATGTATTGGTCCATCCTGTCTATCATGGCGTCAAGGAATATGTGGAAGAACCTTGACAGGCTGCTCTGGCTCACCCCTCCTGCTGCTGCTACTCCACTTTGATAGCTGCCAGACGCTACCAGGTGTAGGCTGCATAGCACCTGGACGTGCGCAGGGATGGCGTGTGCCCTTGGGGTGTGGTGGTCCAAGTATGGCTTAAGGTCCCTGATGAGCTCAAGTATGGTGTCAGAGTCCAGCCTGTATCTCTGTAGGATCTCAGCCTCAGTGAGCATGAACAGGGTTATCCTCTGTCTGTAGACCTGTTCATTTCTTAGCCATTCCCTCTGTCCTTCCTGCTGTAGCCGTAGCCGCCTCGCAATGACATAGAAAGCTGCCATCCTGCAAGTTGCAATGCATTTTGGGACTGTTTATATGGGTTGGAGTTGGTTACCACCTGATTGCAATCCATGGTAAATACCGAGTGAATTCTACCGATTTTGAGCCGATTTCGGTGTTTCTGTGCCTCCCTACATCTCCCCAACTGTCGGAATCGGGGAATTTCCCGATCGGAGATTCATACGAATCGGCATGTTTTCCGATTCGGCTCATGTCCGATTCGGTATTTTTTCCGATTCGGTACATGGACCGAATCGGTCATTTTCCGAATCGGTGTCACTAACGAATCGGTTCTTGGACCGAATCGGTGATTTTCCGATTCGGTGTCACTAACGATTCGGTACTTGGACCGATTCGGTGATTTTCCGATTCGGTGTCACTAACGAATCGGTTCTTGGACCGAATCGGTGATTTTCCGATTCGGTGTCACTAACGAATCGGTACATGGACCGATTCGGTCTTTGTAACCGATTCGGTGTTTTTCCGATTCGTTACATATCCGATTTTCGGAATGTACGTATCGGATTCTTTCCCATTCGGTACTCATTCCGAATCGGTTTTCTATCCGATTCGTTCTGTTTTTGGTTCCCTACATCTCGATGGCTGTTTACCGATCGGTAAGGGCCAAAAATCGGTATTTTCGGCCGATACCGATCGGTAAAGCCCTACCTACATCGGGCCCTTAGTTTTCTTCATATGCACATCGCAAGGCACCTCTACTAAACGTGCTAATGTCTTGGGAACCTCTCTCTTCGGTTTGGGGTGTGTGCTCACACTTAAAGTCACCTTGGCACCTTCGTTTGGATATGGATAATAGTGATGTATGTGGTGCAACTACATGTATGTAATCTGCGACCTCTGTACATTTTGTAGAGCCCTGAAGAAGTTGTGGGCTAAGTACCCTGACGAAACACGTGTTGGCTGGGCGTTGTGATTAAATCTGAATTGAAGAAATACATTAATCAAGATTACCTCTGCATTATTATTTTTTGTTCTTTGTACTATTACTTACAGTATTTAACACTGCAATAAGAAGACGTGAGCACAGATCCCGATTGTATCATGAAAAAAGAACCCTTGAGGTTCATAACAAAATACAACACCCATGCATGGGTACTGAGAAAAAAAAAAAAATGGGAGGTACTTACAGCCTGATTCATGTACATGCCGTTTTGCGTGTCCCTAATAGCGAATAATAGCGACTCGCTATTGAGGAAACGCAAAACGGCATTCATGTACTTTTCGGGGAAAAAATAGCGACTCGCACGCGGGCGCTAAAGCCGTTAGCGACCTACAAAAAACGCAGAATAATCGCTATTTCCGGCCACCAGCGATCGGGATTGCGACTCGCAATCCCGATCGCACGGGATTGCGACTCGCAATCCCGTGCGATCGGGATTGCGAGTCGCATTCTCGCGGGATCTGGAAAACGGGAAGACGCATTCCTAGCACCGTGATGACATCACAACCAGGAAGCAGCCAAATCCCACCCCCAAACACCACAGTGACGCTATCATTCGAGTGTACACGACGGAAAGCTGCCGCTAAACCTCCGTTAGCGACTCCCGACCCGGCCGAAATAGCGACCGCCATGTCCGACGAACCTCTGCCTGGCCCCAGCAACAGCGCTGGCCGCAAGCGCAAACTAAAGTTCTCCGAGCAGGAGCTGGAGAACCTTATAGAAGGGGTGGTGGCCAAACACGACCAGCTCTTTGGTGCCAACTCCAGGAGGGTCCCAGAACAGGAGAAGCGGAGGATCTGGGTGGGGATTGCCTCCAGCGTCAACTCTGTGGGCGTTGCGGACAGGTCGTTGGAGGAGCTGAAAAAGCGCTGGGACGACCTCCGAGGGCGTGCCAAGGAGAGGGTGGCGGAGCGCCTTGGTGAGGCATCAGGCACTGGAGGTGGTGGACCGACTGTCCAACCCAACACCCCCCTGGAGGACCAGGTAGAGGACACCTTGGAGAGGGAGGCGTGTGTTGGCGTGACCACTCTGGACTCCTCCCGCCCCACCCAAGACACCCAAGGTAAGTGGCATGCGACTGTACCCTGTCCCCTATGACCGTCCCTGACCAAATAGGCTCACTCATTGGCCCTTAATCATGCCTATGTTGTGCATCAGGAAATGCCCTGAGGCATTGTGGTAGACGTAGTATGTCCACAATGTAGTAGTACCACAATGCGGCCAGAAAGGTTCCTAAGTGCGCAAATCCACAGCCATCCAGGGAATGTCACCCAGCATGCATGTAACATCTGCACGTCTGACAGTCACATGCACCTAATGAGTATCCACTTACCCTCACAGGTGCGGATGATAGCAGTGACAGCGAGAGGCTGCTGATCGATGAGGAGGCCCAGGAGGAGGAATCCCTACCCGCTACCCAGCCACCAGCCCCTGCCGCTGCGCCAACACCAGCAGCCAGGCCCCCCACCTTACCTGCTGCAACATCTGCAGGCCCACCGGCTGCCAAGGCCAGGCCCCCCACCTTACCTGTTGCAACATCTGCAGGCCCACCGGCTGCCAAGGCCAGGCCCCCCACCTTACCTGCTGCAACATCGTCAGGCCCACCGGCTGCCAAGGCCAGGCCCCCCACCTTACCTGCTGCAACATCTGCAGGCCCACCGGCTGCCAGAGCCAGGCACCCCACCAATGTGCCTCCAGTGCCTGCCGCACCTGCAACACCAGCTGCTACACCACCTGCAGCTCGTCCAACACGATCTGGGCCAGCCACATCCGCTACACAGCGGCCGAACAGCAGGAGGGGCAATGGGCATCTCCATGCCTGCATGAGCGTGGAGCGGCGAATGCTCCGTTTACACCAGCGCCAGTCGCAGCAGCAAGGAGCCATCCAGCTCCAGCTGCATAAGATCGGCCGCAATGTGGCGGGAGTGGGCGAGCGGGTGGACCGCATGATGGCGGCCATGGAGCGCATGACGGCGGCAATGGAGGACAATACTGCAGCGCTGGTGAAGCAGCGCAGTGTTGCAAGCAGGCGCCACCACCAGCTGTTGAGCCGGCTGTCGAGCTATAGTCGCTCAAATTATGTGGCAGCAAATGCCACCACCCAGCTGTCGCGGCGCTCTCTGACCCAGCAGCACCAACTGGTCCAGTGCTGCGAGGACATTACCCGGGTGCTGGAGCACTTGACCACCGCCGTGATCCCACTGCATACACCTGTGCTACCGGCCATCGTAGGGGGAGATGATGCGAGTGAGGCTGCCTCCAGCGTGAGCAGCAACTCTGCCACGCAGGCCCCCCCACCTAGGCGCAGCACCAGGGCTACGCCTGGTACAGCTGCCCAGGATGAGGAAGAGCCTCACAGGCGCCTGGGAATTGTGCGCCGGAGGCGCCAATGACATTGTGTCAGGGACACAGGCGCAGGCTGAAGCTAAGCCTGCCATGAACCTTTACATGCAGTATGCAGGAATACTGGATTTTGAAAATAGTTGTTACCATGACCCTTTTATCTTGTGATTCAAACAAATACATTTATTTTGCTGCACACATTCGCCTTGTGTAATCATTACATTTTGCATGCAATTGTGATATGTGGGGTGGGGGAAGGGGGTGGGCTAGAAATTGTTAGCTGTGATGTGGTTGCGACGTCTGTGGCCTTCAGCTGGGTTCTCCCCGCGTGCATGGTGCACATGTGCTGGTGGCCGGTCGTCCCCCTCAGATTCACTGCCTGAGATGTCAACTGGTATCCGGCGCTTGGTTGCAATGTTATGAAGCATTGCACAGACAGCCACAATGCGGCAGCACGCTGCAGGACTGTAATACATGGCCCCACCTGTCTTGTGCAGTATACGGAACCTGCTCTTGACCAGGCCAAATGTCCTTTCAATACAGTTCCTTGTCCGGATGTGCGCAACATTGTAGCACCGTTGCTGAGGTGTGGCAGGGTTGAGGTAAGGGGTCAGGAGGTATTCCCGTAGGGCGTAGCCACTGTCACCTGAATGAGAGGAGCAGATGTTGATTGCCTGTGCAGCGCAGTTACTTCATAGCAATGTGACATTGTCGACAAAGTGTACTTACCAAGTAGGTGTCCTTCCCCATACTCTCCCCTGATCAGTCGTGTGTGGAGTCCGCTGTGCCTGAAGATAAAGGAGTCATGGGTACTCCCTGGGTACTGGGCCACAATGTCAGTGATGATGGTCTTGGCATTGCAGACCATCTGTATGTTGAGGGAGTGGTAGGACTTCCTGTTGCGGTACATATACTCCGGGCCAGCTGGTGGGCAGATGGCGACGTGGGTACAGTCTATGCAGCCGAGGACATGGGGAAAATGGGCAACATTATAAAATTGTAGTTTAGTGAGGTCCAATTCCTGTTGGCTCGTGGGAAATGTGATGTGCCGGTGGAGCTTGCTGAGCATGGCGTCAACAAAAGTGTGGAGGCAGAGTGACATGGTGGGCTGGGATATCCCCCCAGCAGAGGCTACTATGCCCTGGAAACTGCCGGAGGCCAGGAGGTGCAGGCTGCACAATACCTGCACATGTGTGGGCACAGAATTGTTTCGCCTTGTTGGGTGCTGCATGATGGGGTCGAGTTCTTGTATCAGCCAGGTGATCATTTCCCCATTCAGCCTGTATTTTGCATAAATCTGTTCTCTGGTTTGGCCCAGCAAGGTGACCCGCTGCCGGTAAATCCTTGCCTGCCTCATGCGTCTCCTCCGTGCTGCTCGCTGTAGCCTTCGCCGCCTCACCACCATGTACATCCCAGGCATTGTGGAACGCCTAATGCTGCTGCTGAATGTCCTTATGTGTGATTGGTCAGGCCTGGACCTGTTGGTGATTGGCTAACAGTTTTTCAAATTTAGCTTCATCATGGCTTTTATGGTTACCACCTGCTTTGAGTTGTCCTTAAATTGCGCCGCGCAAACGTGCGATTTAGCGCTTTTTCGCTAATGTATTTCTTTCATGAATGCCGATTGAGACAATATTGCGTTTCGCTAATCATTTCGCAGATTCCGTGGTTGGTCGCTATTTCCGTATCGCTAATGCTCGACTTCCCGGAGTCTGCGACTATTACAGCGTAATCGCTATTCCAATCGCTATTATTTTTTAGCGATTTCGCTATTTCGTACTTGAATGCCGATTCCGTGTTTTGCACCCGCAATTGCGTTTTCGCAGCCATTGCGGGCGCTATTTCGCTTCATGAATCAGGCTGTTAGAAACTATGATTACCTCCGTGAACATGTAGGTGAATATCCGTCCCTAACATTTAGGAAACCCCGATCACTATGTGACAGCTTATGCAAAAATGTGATACCTAGCAGTGGCAAAATCAATGAGATCAGGGAATTATTCACTTGCAACCAATGTAAAGCTTGCAGGTTCAGCTGCAGTATCAAATCCATCAAACTCTGATAGTACCGCTCCTTTTGTGATACAGAAGCATGTCAATTGCAACACCGAATATGCAATATATGCCTTGAAGTGCTCATGTAACAAATTCTATATACGGAGCACTAACAATAAAGGAAAAAAAGAGAGCCCTTGAGCACTTTAGGGCAATTGATATAAAAGACGAGACGTATCCCGTCGCTAGGTATTTTTATGAATACCATAAAAGTAATCCCAATCTTGTGGGATTCGCTGTTTTTGATTGTATTCCAAGGAAACCACAGGGTGGCAACAGAACGGCGGAACTCAGGAGACTCTAATCCAAATTAATCATCAAGTTCAATACAATGGCCCCCAATGGACTGAATCTTGATGAAGAGATGTCTGTACATCTATGAAACTGCTGCTATTAAGTCTCCCATGATCATTGTATCGCCTCTACTGTTGAAGAATTGGTGTTTAGTTATATTTGATTTGGGCACTTTTGTGGTTTTACTTACATCATTTCGATCTGACTTTTTTACAGATGTCTAAACGGGGATCAATATGAAAACTTGCGTAATTGTTCTGTGCATGATGATTCATGAGAAAGAAAAATAACTGCACGTAATTGTGATCAGGACTGTGCTGATGAAACATATGCCAATAAAGGTTTTTTCTGCGATATTTTGAATATTGAAATGTTTCACCACTAGGGCTGGATTGTCGACAAGTGTCGTGCTGTAAACGTTATCAGATACATAATGAGATACTGAAAGAAGTAGGATATTGGAGCCCACTAGGGTGTTATCAACCATGCACCATATACATTAAAATTGGACATTGTCACAAGGTGGTTTTGAATGGTAAAAAGCCCGCTCTGATTGATTGTGCGAGCGCTGACATGTTTAAATTCCTGCCCACTAGGGTACTATTCAATGCAGAATCTGCATTTCAATTTGTTTTGTGAACAGTTACACCCATTTAGATCATGAGAGCAACCCGCCGGCATCATCGGGTTCTGTCATAGTATTCTTGAGATTATATGATGACGCTACAATTACGTAGCGTATTGTGGCTCGGCCCGTTATATCGTAAATATCACCCTATGACATGCAATGTTTTTACAAAGCCCAAATTGCTTATTGTCCCCACATGCAATATTGATGAAATACATAATTGTTTTCATTTATTAAGTCATTGCTTATGTATCAACTTATGAACTTTGTTGAGATGAATGTTGTCACCTAAGATTTCTTCTATGTTTCTACTACGTGATCAGCGCTATAACACTTTAAAAACAAAGTAAACACAATCTTTTGCCAATGATGGAGTGATTTGTAACTCCAAAACGTGTTGGACGTTAGTGTTGACTTTATAAATCACACTTGGGATAGAGGCCGCGGCTCCAGTGCTTTTTTCGCCTTCGAAAGTAGGAAGTATTCATTGGTGATTGTATATATATATATATATATATATATATATATATATATATATATATATATATATATATATATATATATATATATATATATATATATATATATATATATAGATATATGACTGATTACGAGCGGTTAAAGATTATCTAGACCAGAGAGAGATGGGGATGTACCAACATAACAAAATGCTCATCGAAATGATCCGTAAATGTTTAATGAACAATATATTTTTATTTGATACTAAGATATACAGACAAAAAAAAGGCGTGGCAATGGGGGCATGCTTCTCCCCCAGCTATGCTTGTTTACATGTAGGCTGGTGGGAGGAGCATGTCCGCAGAAAACACCATAAGGCAGCTTTTGATGCTCATGTTGCCCACATGTGGAGGTACATTGATGATGTTTTTATTGTGTGGAAGGGTAGTATAGATCAGGCCAATGACTTTGTAAATTCCACCAATATCAATGATCTAAACCTAGCCTTCACTAGTAACATCACAAGTACACAAACCAGTTTTCTTGATATAGAAATTTCTATACAAAATGGGATCATAGAAACTGGTCTGTACCAGAAACCCACTGCCGGCAACACGCTATTACACGCATCCAGTTTCCATCCACGCCATACCATAGAGAGTCTTCCATACGGAGAATTCTTAAGAATTAGACATGCATGCAGTACGGATCAGGCCTGTAAAAAAAATCACAAGAAATTGCCAAAGCAAGATTGCTAGCTCGAGGATATGGGGTATCCAAATTGAAACTGGCATTACAAAGGGTCGATCAACTTGATAGGTCGGTCCTATTGCAACCTGTTGTTAATATATGCAATACTGAAACAGAGCAGGTTGAAATTGAGCAGGCAGGTGCAGCGAAGGGTAAGGGCAATTCAGAATGCAGATTCGTTACTACCTATAGTAAGCAATCAATCAATCAATCATCGTATTTATATAGCGCACTACTTACCCAGAGGGTCTCAAGGCGCTGGGGGGGGGGAATCTGTTACTGCTCGAACAACCAGGTCTTGAGTTGCTTCCTGAAGGCGAGGTGGTCCTGGGTCAGGCGGAGGTGGGCTCCGTATGGCAATCGCATGCCATACGGAAAATTATCAATGCTCAGTGGCCCATTGTTTTAACAGATGGGTTCTCAAGGGTCTTGCCTATAAAACCCAGTGTTACCTACCGGTAGCGCCCAGCAGTGGAGATCTGTGCCATACAAGCTCAACGAACAAGACTTATCAAGGTCTACGGGACTCCAAACTACATGAACATAAAGAACTGATCTCCACAAAGTGACTTACGGGACCCTTTTGACTATCAAATTGGAACTTACATCTATATCAGCGTAACTGTCAGCATCTTAACTAATAGGATTGTTAACATTGCCTCTCCATACCTGCTTCGCCCATTTGACAAGAACCTTTCAAAAACAAGACCAGCCCATCCACATCGAGATTGCCTTGAAAAAGCCCCCAGAGGGCGAAACACGTGTCGGCAGTGCAAAGCTGGAAAATTTTTAATGTGTTTGAAATAAAGATCTTGAAAGAACTACGTACGGTTTTGGATCCATGCTTTGAAGCTTCCCTATTACTTATGAACTGATTGTTGAAACTGGTGAAAAAGAACTATAATATTAATATTGTATTAGGAAACAAAAAATAATTTTTGTTCCTTGACATTGGACTTCCAAGAGGGTGCTTATTGTAACCTGGTCTTCTCCTGAGTATTACCTACCGCAGAGCCTACTCTATGCGGTCAAATCTGGTAAAAAATAGTCCAGAATTACTAAATAAAGATGCATGGTTCTCCACCAAGAAAGGTTTCTTCAAGTGTAGTAGTTGCAGAGCCTGCAAATTTGGCATAAACACCAGTTCCTACAAAAACGCATTTTCGGAGGACACGACCAAGATCAAAAATAATTTTAACTGCAAAACTGAATACGCAGTTTATGTGTTGACATTATTTGCTGTCTTCGTTATGTAGGAAGCACGAAATTGCCAGTACAGGCGCGTACACTCCAACACTTGGAAGCAACAGTAAATTCTGATCCCACATATCCCGTTGCTAGACACGTCAAGTCTGAGCACAATAACAATTTAAATGTACTATCTTATTTTGTTATTGACAGTGTCCCCATAAATAAAAGAGGCGGCAACAGGGATAAAACTCTTAGACAGCTAGAAACTAGGTATATTTTAGAACTGGATACCAAGAGCCCGCGGGTCTGAATATGTGTGAGGATTTGCATCATTATTTATAACATTATATGGTATAATTCTAACAGGAGGTTTTTAATATAATTTTGTGATGACAGTCCAAATGAGTTGTAAATTTTATATAGTGATAACAGTTGGTTTTAACGTGTTTGTACGTAATATTTTATGACTTTTACTGGAGGTTGGTGGATGTGTGTTTTATCATCAATTTATATGAATTGTTGATTTTATAGCAAGCAGGTGTCACGATCTATTCTTACGCAGACGATACGCAAATCGTATACTCTCTATCTACAAATAAACATCTTCCCACGTCTTCCCTGCAGTCTGGTTTGGAACAAATCTCCAACTGGATGAATAGACATAAATTAAAAGTCAATGGTGACAAAACGGAGCTGCTTTTATTTGGTCCAAATCCATCGCTCTGGGGCCCGCAACATTGGCCTCACCAGTGGCGCCCTATTCCTACCCCTTCAGCCACAGCCCGCTACCTCGGGGTCCTTCTTGACAACCAGCTGTCAATGAAGCAACATGTTGTAAAAGTCTCAGCCACCTGCATCACCATCATTAGGTGGCTGAGAAAAATTACGTGGATGCTTCCAGCTGACATCCTGAGGACCGTAGTCCAGGCCCTTGTCACCTCACGGATGGACTACGGGAACATTCTGCTCTTGGGTGCCTGTAAGGAGGTCACATAGAAATTGCAGGTGGTTCAGAACATGGCAGTTCGCCTTATCTGCAACTTGCCTGCCAGGTCCTCGGCCGCCGTCCATTTGCGCAAGCTGCACTGGCTGCAAATTGAGAGCCGAGTGAAATTTAAAGCTCTCTGCATAATGCACCATATTAAAACTGGTAAAGCCCCAAAATACGTGTCCTCTTTGGTACAGCACTATGTCCCTCCCGCACTCTGAGATCTTCCACACAAAACAAGTTTCAGACCCCTCGTTTCAACAAAGCCAAAAAGGGCGGTCGCTCGTTTACGCTACTTGCACCCTCCCTATAGAACTCCATGCCTCAATTCCTGCGATCCGAAATTTGCTATTTGAAATTCCGCAAAGGAATTAAGACCTGGCTTTTTAATACTTAAAATGCGTGCTCATTCCTTATCAACTTAGCTCACCTTTTGTTTGCTTTAGCGCCGGGAAACCTCCGGGTAGCTGTGCGCTCAATAAATGCAATTATAATAACATTTATTGGCACCGGTTATATACACGTAATGTACATAGATTCAATTGCACTAAATCAGCTGCTATGCACTAATCACTTTATCATTGGACAACAACTAGCAATATATATTTATACTGAACGCTGTGTCTTTCCCGCATATAGGGTTCCCGGCTGGGATTCCCCAAGTCTTATTTTTCACTTTAGCACTTTAATCACGAAGAGAGAGAGAGAGAGAGAGAGAGAGAGAGAGAGAGAGAGACTGTTATATAACAATCAACAGGCAGGTATACAATAAAAGCATTATGGACTTCAACAAATTGTTGGGAGTCTGGAAAGATCATAGAATGCTCAGTATGGACGAACTGCTATATCTGCAATGTGATTCACCCATTCTTCCAACATTCTATCACTTGCCAAAAGTCCATAAGAATCCAAAGAGACCTCCAGGACGGCCAATTGTCTCGGCAATTGGTAGTTTAATAGAGAACGCATCCAGATTCATTGATGGTTATATTGCACCAATTGTAAAGGAACGTCCCTCGTATGTGAGGGATACACAGGACTTTCTTCGACTAATTGACAATATTGCTTGGGAACCTGGTTTCCTATTAATAACTCTTGACGTTGTCAACCTCTATACTTGTATTGCCCATGAAAACGGTATTGCTGCAGCGAAGTGGTTCTTAGATCAGAAACACGATCAATATCGGGACCACAACGAAATGTTGATACAACTGATAACATTTTGCCTTAACAATAATATATTTTTGTTTGCAGGACAGCTATATAGACAGGTTAGAGGAACATCTATGGGCTCGTGCTTCTCTCCCAGCTACGCGAAAATATTCGTCGGCTGGTGGGAGAAGCACGAGGCCTGGGGGGAGGCCAAAGACCAGTGGACAGACAACATTCTTCTATGGACAAGATACATAGACGACCTGTTTGTGGTTTGGCGCGGCAGTAGAACCTCGGCTGAGGAATATATTGCTGCACTTAACAACAATAATTGGAACCTCAAATTTACAAGTGAAATCAGTGACACCAGTGTCTATTACCTTGATCTGGAGGTCTATGTAGACAACGGGAAAATACAGACCCAGTTGTATAGAAAACCTACGGCAGGGAATGCTGTTTTACATGCAGCTAGCCAGCACCCTAAATGCCTAATAGGTAGCATACCGTACGGCGAATTCCTGCGCCTGAAAAGAAACTGCTCGGATGAGGAGGAGTACGTTCGGGCGAAGGAAGAAGCCAAAATGAGATTCCAGATCAGAGGGTATTCTCACAACGTACTAATAAGTGCGGAAGAGAAATCCAAGAAAATTCCAAGGGACCAACTCTTGGTAGTAAAACAGGTGTCAAAGCATGAGGAAAATCCAAGAATGATCACCACATTTACCTCAAAGTCAGGAAGGATAATGCACATATTCCAAAAGAATTGGCATATCCTCAACACTGACCATGTAATGAGAAAAGTCCTTCCAGAAAGACCGATTATAACATACAAACATAGTCAGTCTCTGGCGGACCATCTTGTCCATAGTCACTTTGTACCCAATAAAAAGAAGTCTGTCCAAATCTCTAAATCCAAAGGATTCTTTCCATGTCGAGCCTGCAAGGCATGTAAGAATAGTATAATAGTATAATAAATAGTAAAATAACAAAAACATACCCAGGTAAAACTGATGAAAATGAACCCGAGAGAAACATCAAAAAATTACTCAACTGCAACTCTGAGTACACCATCTACTGCCTCCTATGTCCGTGTGGGAAACGCTATATAGGCAGTACTATCAAGCCTACTAAAATGCGAATTCTCGAACATCTGCGGGCAATTGCGAATAGAGACAATGAGGCAGAATTCCACAAAAGCAACAGGGACCTGCTTAGCTTTTACTGTATCGACCAGGTGGAACGCAACGAAAGGGGTGGTGACAGAGAAAAAACACTCCGCACTCTTGAGTCTAAATATATCATTGGGTTAAAAACTATGGTTCCCTGGGGACTCAATAATGATGAGGAAATGTGGGTACATTTGTAATAACAACTGGGCACGGAATACCATCAAACAGTACCCTATCCCACACACAGGTCCTTGCCTATGCCGCACTCTCAATATTGTTCTGATTACCCTACCTGACCTTGCCCATTCAGGGCTGAATAGACAGTTCAGATTCAAAATTCTTATATATGCCCATTCAGGGCGCAGGTCTGAGCAAGTAAAAAGTCCTGTATGCGATGTTAACTCAAGGGCAATGGTCCGAAATGAACTATAACACCTACATCGCAACAGGCAGAGTATAAATGTGTTTTGATTAAATGTCAGCATGCATGCACTTTAGATAAAAACGTTTCATTGCTTACCTGAATGTTTTTAAATGGCACTGAGCACTTTATGATACTACAACGCAATGACATGTAAATATTTCTGTGAGACTTGCACATTGAAAGTTGGCTGCCATGAATTTTATGTTGAAAATGTAAACCGTCGTTGATTTCCATGATGAGTTGGCTTTAAATGGCGTTGTAAGTTACAACACGGGTGAACACTGACAAAGCCTCTTGGCGAAACGCATCTGTTGTGGGGGTAGGGGCTTAAATTAAAGACTTTTGAAACCTATGGTATGGCGTGCTGGTCGTTTGTCCAGCCAAATTGGAGTGGACGGTTTCGTAATATATATATATATATATATATATATATATATATATATATATATATATATATATATAGCTATATATATATAGATATAGATATATAGATAGATATAGATATATATAGAGTCCGTGCAGGTCCTTCTCCGAGACTGGTGGCGTGCGGAGAGAGCGTGCTGCCCCGGGTGAGTGGGGGTTTAAAAGACGGAGTGAAGAAATCGATTTACTGATCAAAAGTCACATTTTGGACTTTGTTCTCCGTAATTCTTTTGTTGTACTATCTGGCTGGATATAAGCGGCATCAGGAACTGCTTAATTAAGCGGGAGGAGATTCAATTCAAAAACTTTTCAAAAAAATATCACAGCATAAACGGCAAGCTTTTCTGTTTCAATTACCGGATATATACCATCAGTGCCTAGCGTTGTATAAACTTTGCAAGATCAGTCCATTTAGTAACAGTGGAAAATTGACTATATGATGGAAGAAGAAGGAGAAAGACTGAAAGAGGCAGTAGCCCTTTTTGCCAGAGCTTCAGGCAAAGGGGGAGGAGGGGCTGCAATGATGGAAAAACCCACGAGTAATCCCCTAAACATGCAATTTAGAAAATATGAAAAACTCAAGAAACAAGAAAGCGCTAAGTAGTGGGAAGCCACTTCCCTGCAAGACTACGTGGAAAAAGAAATGGTACCACGTGGTCTAAGAATTTATATAACACCATCTCATGAATCCCCCAACACTAAAATGCTTGAGGAGTGGGCACAGAACTCAGCGGCCAGCAGCAAAAATATGTTATGCATACTGATAAAATATGCATGGGAAGATCGAGAGGAAATATTGAAACAACTCAAAGAGCTAGAGGAAGAGTTCAAAAACAGCAGGGACCAAGATATAATCAATAAATTCATGGATGAACTTAAAAGCCGTCTTAAAAAACACGAGGACGACATCAAATACCGTAAGCAGCGCAAATTGCATAGAGATTGTGGGGATTATGACAGTGGCAGGATCTTAACGTACAGCCCAAAATATGACTATCTATATAAACAATCTGTTCCACAAACACAAGCACCTGAAAATGCGGAAACTAGAGTTGATACTGCGACACCAAGTATCACAAGTGGATCAGATACTGATGTTTCGAGAAAAACTACAAGTACCCTGTCAGAAACTGAAATAACCAAGAGACCGGCGACTTTTTTAGAGGAGTTCAGAGTGCTCAGGACCCGGCGCAAGAAGGAAGCAGAAACAACACAACAGCAAACATTCCAGAAAAGAACAACGCGAGGAAGACCAAGAAAAGAGGAGAAGAAAACAACAAAAAGCCAGTGGGAACCAAAACAGGTGGCTACAGAAAAAGGAGATAATCA
>NW_028252898.1:40000-72500 GCF_964263255.1 Lissotriton vulgaris
AAGTCAGAAAACAACAAGGCACAACCAATATCAATATGAGACCTTATAATGATCTGATGAGGAAACTGAAAACCAACCAGGCAGTAATTGTCAAGCAATCTGACAAGGGTGGTAACATCGTACTTTGGGATAAAGACAATATATGGAAGGGGCTCACAGACATTTAAATGATGCATTTTGTTATGCCCAAATTGACTTCAAGACCGCCAAATCCATCCAACAGGCATATCAAAAAGAACTAAATGGGTGGAACCGTGAAGGTCTCCTTTCTAGGGATTAGATGACATTTCTCCACAAAGATCATCCAGTACTACCTAACATTTATTTCATCCCTAAAGTTCATAAGGGAGTCAATCCAGTTCCGGGCAGACCAATAGTCTCGGCCATCAACAGCCTATTTGAGAAGGTCAAGGTGCACCACTTCAGAGTTTGCATGAACTGATAACTTTGATGAGGTTAACAGCAATAATCACATTAGTTGTTACTTGTGTTCTTTAAGAGTTCTTTTATTGAGTTCAGTTGTAAGTAAAAAATCACACACAGGAGCTACAGCCGCTGCTGCTACCTGACGGAGGAGGACGTTGTACTGCAGGTGGATCTAGGAACCAGGGGATGCCTTAGCTCACTTTATTAAGAGTGCCTAAGCAGAAGGATTAATACCCCTTTCCTTATAACAAGCCAACAACAATAGATAGCCAGACTAAACCTACATTTTCTACTACCCTGGTTCCAGCGCTTTTTGGACCATCATCCATATTTTTGATGATAATTACATGTACAATACTGAAATACCTTTCCAAGAGAATTTTGGCAGTACAGACTACAAATAGATATATACCGCCTAATAATAAGAACGGCTCGGACAGACGAGATTCCTCCACAGAGAACTTTTTGTTCAACAGGATGCCCTATCGAGCATAATAAATCGTTACAGATATTTCCACGCACCCTGATAGTCACGGGAGAAGATATAAGGACACTATCCTATCTTTCACTTCGCCCTGAAGAAGTCCCAAGAGGACGAAACGCGTCGGCTGTAGCTCCTGTGTGTGATTTTTTACTTACAACTGAACTCAATAAAAGAACTCTTAAAGAACACAAGTAACAACTAATGTGATTATTGCTGTTAACCTCATCAAAGTTATCAGTTCATGCAAACTCTGAAGTGGTGCACCTTGACCTTGTTTAAAGTAATTCATAGTTCATGTTTTGAACCAACATTGTAACGGTGGGTGTTATTGAAGTGTGCACACATATTGTCCCATGTATTATAGTGTGGGTCTAAACTAATTTTGGGAGAATATTTGACCAGGTGCTGTTCTGGTGGGAATCCTCCACCGTTGTTCTTTTTCCAAAGCCTATTTGAGAACACCTCTAAGTATATAGACCATTATTTGCAGGAATTCGTCACCGCTTTCCCTGCCTACATCAAGGACTCAATGGAATTTCTCAGAAACATCAACCACTGTGTTTGGTCAGCTGTATTAATGACTATGGATATTGCTAGTCTTTATACTAGTATTTCACATGCAGATGGCCTAAAAGCTATAAAGTTCTATTTGGACAAAAGACCTGTGGAACTGTATAAGCATAACTCCATGTTAACTATGGTGGAACGTTGTCTTAACAATAATGTTTTTCTTTTTGACAACAAGGTCTACAAACAGGGGTGTGGTCATGGGGGCATGTTTCTCCCCCAGTTACGCGGGGCTCCATGTGGGCTGGTGGGATGAACATGTCCTCAAGGTTGAACACTCGGAAGCTTGGAACAAGAACATTGTGAAATATATGAGGTATATAGATGATATATTCATCATTTGGAGAGGCAGTATGGAGGATGCAAATCATTTTGTGGAGAAGATCAATGCAAATAACTCTAACCTAGTTTTTACTGCTGAAATCAGTAGGAATAAAATCAGTTTCTTAGATGTGTTGGTAGAAATAGTAAATGACACCCTCACTACAAGTCTTTACAGAAAGAGCACGGCAGGCAATACCATGCACAAAGTTTCCACCCGCAACACACCATTAAGGCAATCCCCTATGGGGAATTCCTTAGAATCCATAGAACTTGCAGCACGGTGGAACTTCGAGACCAACATCAAAATGAAGCTAAGAAACGGTTAGAGTGTAGGGGCTATAAAACTAGTGCGCTTGACAAAGCAATGATTAAAGCCAACAGCATAGATCGGCACATTTTGTTAGAAGCCTCTACCCCAAATCCCCAAGCGACCAATCCAATGAAAACTAGCAATGATATCAGACTGATTACAGGATATAGTCGCCAAGCACGTCAGATCTCCAGCTTGGTAAGAAAACAATGGCCTGTAATCTTAACTGATCCCGTATTGAAAGATATTTTACCGGATAAACCCACAGTAACATATAAAAGGGCATTCAGCATGCGCAACGAACTGGTTTCCAGTTCCCTTGAAACACCAAAAAATGATGACTGGTTGTCACCCCGTAAAGGGTTCTTCCGGTGCATCTCTTGCCGCGCATGCCATTTCGGCATAAACACCAGATCATATCTGACCCCTTTTGACTCCAAACCCATCACCATTAAAGCCCACTATACCTGCAGAACAGAACTAGCGGTATATCTGTTAACATGTTCTTGCAATTTGAGATACGTTGGGAGCACAAAGTTACCTGTGTACCAACGTATTCTCCAACATCTTAGAGCGATAGTGAATTGTGACCAGAGATACCCGGTAGCCCGGCACTTTGACCAACATCACAATAGGAACTTATCACATCTAAAATACTTTGTGATAGATGCCGTGAGAACATCTAAAAAGGGTGGTAATTATGAGAAAAAACTAAGACAGTTGCAGTCATTATATATTGTCAGATTAAATAGTAAAATCCCGGGAGGTCTGAACATGGAGGAGGATTTAAGTAACTTTCTCTGAATATGCCAAGTATCATCTACGTTACAAATATGGCGTTCTTCAGTACTTACCAACAAAAGCTCTACACATGAATAATCAGCAACTCCCCATATAGCATCAATAAAGTAAACCTATTAACTCCTGAACCACTTTTGTCAAACTGTAAAGCAAATTAGGATGTGATTCAACATCCTAAGAAAAAGGTTTTTAAACACAACAAATATTTTGGTAGAAAGACTTAAAACATTTTTTGTTTCTTTTTATTTATCCCAAATGAAATTAATTATGGGCTCAGACTCACTTCCTCACCGTTTTTCAATTTTAATTTCATTTTCATTTTTATTTTTCCGTCTCTACCAGTAGCAATGGACTGTGATTCTTTCGAAAAATATGTACTATACAAAACAATTGAAAAATTCCATTGACACATGTAGCAGGCACATAAGCATTTGTGCAAACACGAATGATACCATTTATCCAATAGCGAGGATTCAGTGCGTCAAATTGTATGACCGACAAGATTTTTTAGATATGTGACATTTTTTCCAACATTGTCGTTTGCTGTAATAAATCCTTTAGTGTTAAATGTATGATGATTAGCTCTGTCAACATTGCGTATTTGCACAGGAAATACCTAGAGTATTTGCACAGCCAAATAGCGTATTTGCACAGAACGCATAATAATGCACGTTGTCACTTTATTGTTGATAAACAAAAATCTGCACATTTTTAATATGCACTTGCACTTTAAATTGTTGACTTTCATAAATAATGGATCACATGCATACTGTCTTTATAAAAAAAGAAAAGAATATAAAATGTTTGGATAATGTTTTAAACGAGTATTTGCACTTGGAAACAACCATATGCATTAGTGATATCTTTTAATAATATCTTGACTAGGCAAATATGGCCGCCATACATGATGTCATTTCAAGGCGTGTGTTGATGCAAGTCCTTTTACTGTGTCAATGAAGTGCATTTGAGCGCGCTTTTTCAAAACTGTAATGTGCTATTTAAGTAAGTTGGTCTAATTGCTGCTAACAGTGAGCAAGGGCGTTCACGCCCGAAACGCGTCTGACGTTCTTTTTTTGCACCCTGCACTTTATGCTGAGAAAATAAAAAATAAGAACATCTGAAGACTGCCTTTGGACTATTGATTGGATGTCTGCGTGCTGGGGAACGTGCACTGGATGCCCTGTTGCACGGTGAACCGGTTGGAGTGTATATATATATCTATATATATATATATATATATATGTATATCTAGATATATATATACCATACCATACCCAATTTCAGAATGCAGAGGAAGTGGGAAGCTCTCGTGTGACTCCTAAAAGCTTGGTGGACCTTTGGATAAAATATAAATATAAATATATAAATATATATATATATATATATATATATATATATATATATATATATATATATATGATGGTCAGAGTACAAAAGGAGGAAGATACAATCATAAAAAGGAAACAATACAAATTCCAGCGCGATAAAAATGACTATCTTGAAGGGCGCATTTTTACATTTGCACGCAAGTACGACGCTAAGAAATTGTCACAGCCTCCAACGGCCAGCAGAGCTTCTACTAATGAGGGTGCAGAGAGAGCAATTTCACCGGCCAGTTCATCTAATGCAGACCTGAGTTCTAACATCGACAGTGGGTCGGAATATGAGGCTGGCAGAACCCGGTCAGGGTTGGGGTTTACTCGGTTCACCCTGGCACGGGAATTGGAGTGTGTGAGTCAGGACAAGCGAGGCACACTATGGCCCAGGGTGGACCCTCAAGCAGCCAAAAAAGCCCCAATGCAAAATGAAGAGAGCGGCGCAAAGCAAACGCAAGGCGCAATACCCAAACGCAAAACCTACAAACGACAGTGGAGCAAACAGAAACAGCAATAGAGGTGCCAGTTGCAACAAACTTCTCTGTTATCAATCTCACTCCTATGAAACTTTCGCCTTTGAAATTGGAGACTCTTTCCATGGGGCTGTCCTTTTGTCCCCCCATGAACTTTAATTATGCGGACACACGCATTGATTTGTTTAAGTTCACACGAAAGCTCAAATTAAGGAAGCATTTTGCGAGCAACAAATCCCGAAAAGCAGAAGTGAGAACTGACAATAGTGATCCTAACAGTCCAGCCCTCATAGCTAATGATTTACCATTACTACAAGACTTAGAGGGTTTGCGACTTGAACAATCACTTTCACAGAGTCCTGGCACCCCTCCGTCTGTAATTATGGGTGGCCTGACGAACTTCAAACCTAAGACAACATACACACCTCAGAAGTTGCATGATAAGATCGACATTTTTCAAGAGGAAGCAGTCAAGGATATCAAGGCACTGTATGCACAAACACTGAAAAGTAACAAGTATAAAAACAATTGCAACCGAAAATACACGGATTTGGTGGCTAAAATACAGAAATGTGGGAATGTAATTGTACGTCAATCGGACAAGGGAGGCAATATTGTTTTATGGGCAAGAGATCTTTATTTGGAGGAGGCGCTATTACAGCTGAATGATGTCTCGTGTTACAGACATTGTGATTTATCAGTAATCAAGAAATCACATACAACCTTTTATTCAATGCTGATGGGGTGGAGATCATCTGGTCTCATCAGTATGGACGAATTAAAGTATCTCAAGAACGATCATCCCATTATGCATGTCCTCTATTTGATCCCAAAGGACCACAAAAATCCTAATAAACCCCCTGGCAGGCCCATCATCTCTGCATGTGGGGGGCTTTTGGAAAAGACTACCATCTATGTGGATTCATTTTTACAGGACTGTGTGTGGATTGCCCTCCTACATCCAAGATTCCAGTGATTTCTGAGGAAACTCGGTGAATTACAATGGGATCCTGATTGCTTGTTAATTACGCTTGATGTCACGGCTCTATACACAAGCATCATTCATGTGGATGGTTTGAGGGCTGTATCACACTATTTTGGTCAACGTCCGATTGAACTGGTTGAGCATAACAAGATGTTACTGTCAATGATTAGTTTCTGCCTAAACAACAACTTTTTCATGTTCAACAAACAGCATTACCAGCAGGTTAGGGGTGTAGCCATGGGGGCCTGTTTTTCTCCCAGTTACGCCTGTATTCATATGGGGTACTGGGAGAGACAGGTCCTCTATGGTGAACACTACCATATGCAGAGATCACATCGTTCGGTGGTACAGATACATCGACGATGTTTTTATGATCTGGAAGGGAACACGCACACAGGCAGAACAATTCATTACTAAGTTGCACAGCAACAACTACAACCTAGCTTTTACATCCGACATTAGTACACAACATGCCACCTTCCTAGACGTTGCTATTGATATCAGCAATGGACATTTGGAAACATCTTTGTTCAGGAAGCCCACAGCGGGCAACACAGTACTACATGCCCTTAACCACCATCCTCCACATCTCATCAGGAGCATCCCTTACGGGGAGATGCTCAGGATAAGAAGAGTATGTAGTACTGATGCCCAATGTAGTATAGCACTGTTATGGCAGAGTTTTTGGCTTTATTTAGCAGTGATATAGATCATTAGTCTTGCTCGCATCTAGTATAGGTATTCTTAGCCTGTGTTGGCCCTTTTAAGCCCTTTTTCCAGACCTAGAAGAGGATAGCTGCTTAATATGCCTTTATTCTTGACTTTAACCTGTCTATTGCCTATTGGCTTTGACATATTAGACATATTGGTATGGTTTATGTAGGTATTCTGACAGAGCTAAGGAGCATTTCACCCCTTTCAGGCCTACAGGCCTAAAGCTAGAGAGACTCCATCTTGATGGAAGCAGGGAGGCTTTTTAGGGTAAAGGCGAAGTTTATAGTTAAGGCTGTTTTTCACTTGGAGAGAACCGGTCTGGGCCAGCCCTTATCGGTAGGCTGTATTATTCTCTGTGTAGAAGACACAACAAAAGGCCGGCCGGCTGGGTGTGTGTCCTTGATGCGAGGTGATGCAGAGACCTGGTAGGCGGCGGGCTGATGGCTGGAACTTTCCATGAGGAAACAGCATTCTATATTTGTGAAGTGCAGAGGCGGAGTCAAGCAGTCAGTCAAGCAGAGGAGAGTCGAGGAGAGAGTCAAGCAGAGGGTCAGTCCAGCAGAGAGGCGAGCAGTGGAGTGGAGTTGGCAGAGAGAGAGAGAGAGGGTTCAATCTGGAGAAGAGCTGAGTTGAATAGTGAGCTGGAACTGAAGGAAGCAGTCAGAAGCAGTTGCTTATCAGGAGGAGGTGTGAATAGCTGGAGTCTGAAGTAATGCCTTTTAGAAGAGATAGAGGAGAGCTCGTGGATTAACCTATGGGAGCAGATGGAATTGGACATTGGCGCAGAGACAGAGTGAATAAGCTAGTGGAATGAACGGTGATCAGAGCGGCAGGAACCATTAAGATTGAAGACGGAAGGTGGAGAGACAGTTCGTGTGGGGGAGAGGAGTCCAGAGACAGAGTGATCAGCGCAGAGGTGTACCCAAGAGTGCAGGAGAGAGAGAGAGCATGAGATGAGCCAAGGCACAGACGAGAGAGGAACCCAGATGACAGCTAGAACAAGACTTCACACTAATCAGGTGATATTGTTTCCATCACATTAGCTACATTTACACTTTATGTCTAATCTTTTCCCTTTCAGCGGAGTGTTCCTGTTATGTGTAATCCTTCTCTTTCAAGCGGTGTGTTCTATTTATAGTCTTTGTTAGATCTGTATAAATGTTTATATTGCTATAATAAAACCACCCCCAGTTTATAACAAACTGGTGTGTAGCCCCTATTCTTGTTCACTGAAGGTAAATGTATCTCCTAGGTGAGTACTAGGTATGTGAATGGATGAGTAATCCCAATCAGGTAAGTGGTGATCACATAAATAGGGAGTGAGTGGACCTTTGATACCAAGAGCAGGGAGTACACGATAATCTGGAACTATATTCAAAGTTATTATTGTAGTTTCATCCCGAGTAGACCGCTGAGATAATATCCCAATATATATATATATATGTATAGGTGTTCATAGGAATGTGGTCGTCGTTGATATGCGGCGTTAGTGAGAACACTGGGGGGTCGAACCAGTGCCGATACCCACAGGATTGTGGCTTGAATAAGTGAGAACGCCAGGGAGGATACTGGCGCTTAGTTTCGCAGGATCGCGACCAGTTTGGAAAAGGGAGCATTGGGTTCTGCAGGCCCGTGTGTAGACGCACCAGATTGTGTGTCTGATCTGCCCTAGGGTAGAACGGTCTGGGTCAGGGTGGCCGCGAGACCAACTGATGTGAATAAGTGTGGTGTAGGGTATGGATATCCCTAGTAATCAGTGAGTATTCTTAGTATCCCTATAGATTTAGTGGTGTTCTTAATAATATGAGCTTGTATATTGCGAGTTCCCCATCCTCAGGTAGGTACCAGGTGCCTGGATATAGGTGGTCCTGGGGAGGGAAGGTGAGTACGTTCTGGCTGGGTTGGAGGGGCCCCTGGGGGCTGATCCCACCTACTCAGAAAATCCAGCCATAACAAGCACAGGAAGCTAGTAGACTCAGGTTTCTGGCTCGTGGCTATAGTGAGAACATGGTTGCAGAGGCTATATGCAAAGCTAATGCAATGCCGCGTGAAGTTGCCTTACTCCACAAGAAATCGCAAATTCCAACCGTAACATCTATGCAACAACCTATCAGACTGATATGGTCATTTAACAGCCAACATGGCGCTCTCAGAAACATCATCAACAAATATTGGGACTTAGTGACATGTGATTCGGTCATAGGACAAACTATGCCCAAAAAACCGGCTACCACTTACAGAAAGGCTTATTCCGTGCAAGACGCATTGGTAAAATCTAGCTCTGAACTTGAATTAAGAAAAGATTGGCTGGCAGCAAGCAAAGGGTTTAGAAAGTGCTCTTCTTGCAAGGCAAGCACCCATGGGGTGAATAAAACAGAATATTTTACCCCTTTCTCTAATGTCCCATGCAAGATCACAAAGAAGCTTACCTGCAAAAGTGATTTTGCGGTATAAGTGTTGGAGTGCCCATGCGGTCTGTCCTATGTGGCCAGCTCTAAGCTGCAAGTACACAAAAGGGTCCTCCAACACCTCAGGGCTATTAACACCAACGACCCAGTATACCCAGTGGCTAGGCACTTCAGGGAACACCACAGCAGCAATAGTAAACTGCTGAAGTACTACGTCATTGACTCAGTAGCACCCCTGAGAAGGGGTGGGGATAGGGATGCTGCACTTAGAAGGTTGGAAACCAGATACATCCTGATGTTGGATAGTAAGGCACCAAATGGGCTCAATGCTTCGGAAGACTTTTACACCTGTCTTTGAACAAATTATATCATTCAGCAGAGCCATCCGCAAGGGTTTCTTAACAGGATCAAAGTACAAACCTACTGACAGGGGCCATTTGTGACAATTCAATGTATTACCAACTTGTCACGGCACCTGTTTGCTGATACTTGTTATTTCAGATTGTGCATCGGAACACATAGTAGTTTGCGTAACCTGCCACAGTTTGTGCTAGGATGACAGACGGGGTGCAGTCTGTTTAACATCTACATCCACGCAATTACAAACATACGTTTTGATTATTTAATATAACACTCAGCACTGTTTTATCATTTTTCACGTATTTATTTAGGTGGGTGTGAGCTTTTCAGAACACATATTAGCGCAGTTTTTGGAAAGGGGCGACCACTCGGTCCCCCCGAACGTATGGTTGGGTGCACCGATCCTCCTGGGAAACCATTTTGGGCGGGGGGCGTGTCTCGGCTGGTATGCCCGAAGCGGCATAGCCGGGGCGCGCCTTTTCCCGCCCAAGAGGGGTTGTCCTAGACACCTACACCGATGGCCACGCCCAGTAGGTGTACTGGAGGAGGGTACACGCCCTCCCACAGAAGAATAAATAGAGCGGGAATCCGAAGAAGCGTCCTCTTGTTCCTGTGCTCTGAAGGCTGCACCCACTCGTTGCTTGTGAGCCCTCGACGGAACAAGCAGCAAATTTGAAAACTTGTAATTCTTGTGTTTCTCTTTCAGTGACTTTAAGGCGAAGCAACCAGGACCGTGTTGATCGACTCGGAGCGGATAATCAAAACCATGTCTGGCAAGAAGGCAGGAAAGGGTTCCGAGACAGATAAGGTGCTACGCATGTTGGTGAACCGAATAGCGGGCATGGAATGAAAAGTCGGACAAGTCCCAGCGCTCGGTCGAGGTTTGGCGGACGTCAAAAAGCAACTGGCTGCACTGAACAATCCTGGTAACCCTAAGAAGGTAATAGGCCCGGCCTTGCCGGGAATCGTCCCCGAGGGTAGAGGGAAACGGGTCAAGAGGAGGGCGGTTGCAGGGGAGGTTCCGGTCCCTGAGGTGCCCCCGGTCACCCCTGTCACACCAGCTAATGACCCGGTACCAATCCCAGACGCGGGTCAACCAATCCCGGTTGTGATTACGCCCGCTAACGATGAGGATATGCCTCCTGAATTGGCCACCCAGTTGGCCGCATGGCTCAATAAAAAGGCAGGGGGTGCTACGGCGCCCGGAGACACGGCCGAAGAGGCCAAGTTACTAATCCAGCAGTTGCGGCAGTCGCGAGATGCCGCGAAGGCGAATCTTCCTCTTGTTTCCCCACAGGTGACACCGGGAGGACCGGCAGCTGGTCTCAAGAAAGCGGCGGGAACAACGACCGAACCGGGTAAGCTCGCTTTGCCAATGGCGGGGGAGGGCTCATTACCCTCAAGGCGGGAGAGGGTGGCACAACATATCCCTATTGCCACGAAAGAATTGATATGGGCAGACAAGTATGTCAATATGTTTTCGTTATTAACTGACCATCGCGAGATGGAATATGCTAAAACCCAGAAAGATTTGTGGCACCCGAGCGTCTGGCGCGCCAAGATGGCGGAGTTCAGGGTGGAGGAGACGATAACGAATTGGGCGAAGGCCTTTGCAATATTTACTGCAGTTATGGGTGAACGTAAGCCCGAGGTATTGACTGAACTGTCTTGTTATCAAACTCGTATAATGGATTTTTATGCAATGATTGAAGGGGAGGAATGGAAAGGTTACGACATGAAATTCCGTAAAGCAAAAGAGTATGATGCCTCTCTGACATGGGACTGCCTCGACTCAGTTTCTTGGCATAAGCAGCTCCTGCCCGGGGCGGCAGGGACATCCTCGCCAGGCGGGAGTGGGTCGGGGGTTTCCCGCCAAAGGCCCGCGGTGCCCTTTCGAGCAGGCGCCGGTGGCGAGCACCAGCCGAAAACCGGCGGGAATGGTGGAAAGCGGGGGGTCTGTTGGGGCTTCAATCGAGGCAACTGTAACAGACCGCAAGGGACATGTAGGTTCAAACATGTGTGTGCGGGCTGTGGGAATTCCTCACACCCGGAGAGTTCATGTAGATCAAAAAATAACGGGGCGGGAGGAAAGGGAGGGTCCAAGCAGGAGTGAGGCTGATCGTTGTGACCAATTGCCTACACCCGTTGATCTCATGGCTATGACTCCTTGGTTAAACAAATACCCTGATCAAAATCTCCGCTGGGGTGTTGAGGAAGGGATTCTTATACGGCTTCCACATCCCGGCGGGGTATTTTCGAGGGGAACTCTTTTGTAAAAACCAGTTATCAGCGCAACATAATCCAAGTGTGGTAGAGAAAAAAATTGCAAAAGAAGTGAGTCTGGGGCGAGTGGCGGGGCCTTTTCAGCGCCCACCAGTGGCTGATTTAATCTGTTCCCCATTAGGGGTGGTCCCGAAGAAGGACCCGGGGGAGTTTAGGCTGATCCATAACCTGTCTGCTCCAAGGGGTTTCTCAGTGAACGATGCTATTGACCCAGAAGTTTGTTCGGTGCGGTACGCATCATTCGATGATGCCGTTGCCATGTTAAATCGCCTGGGCCCCGGGGCGCTGATGGCAAAATCAGATATCGAATCAGCGTTCTGGTTGCTCCCGGTACACCCACAGGATCAGCGCTTGCTGGGTTTTGCATTCCAAGGGAGTTATTACATGGATAAATGCATGCCGATGGGTTGCTCCATTTCTTGTGCCTATTTTGAAAAATTCAGCTGCTTTTTAGAGTGGGCATTCACCGAGGCCAAAGGGCATAGGCATGTTATGCATTACCTAGAAGACTTTCTGTACTTGGGAGCAGCCGGCGACACGAAATGTGCGCAGGCGGTACAGGACTTTTGCATCCTCATGAGGGAGTTTGGAGTCCTATTGGCACCAGGTAAGACGGTTGGACCATCTACTTCACTGGAGTTTCTGGGAATTGAGCTCGATTCTGTGGAGGGATGTTTCCGTTTGCCGGTGGGAAAGGTAGCTAAATTTAGGGCTTCTGTGGAGCTTTGCCTTAGTAAGGAGAAAGTGACCCTGCACCAGTTACAGCAAACAGTGGGTCAGCTCAACTTTGCCTTGAGAGTTATACCAATGGCCCGCCCCTTTTCACGCTCTATTGCACAAGCTATGGTTGGTCTCAAAGAAGGACACCACCGCACGAGACTGTCTGCAGAGGTTCGCCAGGATATGCTCATTTGGTTGGTATTTCTGGCGGACTTCAACGGTCGAGTTGTGTGGAACAAGCCACCAGCGTCTTCGGACGAGCTAGGTTTGTGGACTGACTCGGCGGGGAGCGTGGGATTTGGCGCCATCTTTGGTAACGATGGTCGGTGCAAACATGGCCGGCGTGGTGGCACTCCAGCGGTCTCATAAGTAACATTGGGTTCCTGGAGCTATTCCCTATTTTTGTTGCTCTGTTGGCATGGCCAGACGATTTCAGAGACCGCTCTGTGGTATTTTGGTCTGATAATATGACTTGTCGAATGCATTAACAAACAGGCAGCACGCTGCAAATGGATCTTGAGATTGTTGAAAGAAGTTGTACTGCTTTGCATGAGACTGAATGTACAGTTCAGGGCCAAACATGTGCCGGGCGTACTGAATCATGCAGCTGATGCACTCTCTCGTTCACATATGCAGGCGTTCAGGGGTTGTCTACCTACAGCGGACCTAGTGGCGGCACCATACCCCGAAGCGCTTTGGCTAATCGGTGCCCCGGATTACAAGACCTCGTGGCAGCAAGCTTAGCCCCCAGGACGAGGAAAGCATACGAAGGAGCGTTTCGTTCCTATTGCACATTTTTGGGTCCGACAGGGAGTCAGAATTGGGGTCAGGAGGAGTCCTTCCTGGGGTTCTTGGTAGCTCTACACCGAGAAGGCCGATCAGCGGCAACGGCCAATAGGCACAGGGCGGCCATTTCATTTATGACGCAGGTGCATGGCATAAAAGACCCAACAAGTTCCTTTTTGGCGAGAAAAGCCCTTCGCGGCTGGCAGCGCCTAGAGGGTGCAAGATACGAGGCGCCCGATTGGATTAGAAAGGTTGTCCCTACTCATGGCGAAACTAGTCGAGACATGCTCCTCCCAATTCGAGGCGGTTTTGTTCCGGCCAGCTTTCGCATTAGCGTTCCATGGGGCGATGCGGGTGAGCGAACTGGTCGCAAGGAATAAAAAAGACGTTGAGGGAGGCCTGTGCAGGGATCACGTCCTAATTAGGGGTGATTCGATGGTAGTCACGATAGCCAGGTCCAAGACCGACCAGGGGGCTACGGGAAATAGTGTTATTGCGCAGCGCATGCGAGGGTCCCCCACGTGCCCGATAATGTGTATAGAGGAATACTTGGCACTGAGGGCTGCTACGTGAGGGGGGAGTTTGCTGAGGCACAGGGATGGCTCCCCACTGACGAGGTTTCAGTTTCAGAGGGTGCTGGCACTGACAATCGCTGCCGCAGGTATGGACCCGAGCAATTTTGGGACCCACTCCTTTAGGATAGGGGCGGCTACTGAGGCTACAGCCAGGGGTCAGAGTGCGGATGAAGTGAAACAGTTGGGGCGATGGTCCTCGAATTGCTTCAGAAGGTATGTGCGATTGCACATGTTGTAAGTCAATTGACATGCACTCACGCTTCTTGTCTTTTGTTTGAATTACAGTTTCGCGAGCATGTCATGAGGGCGGAATTTGCAGTCGACCCAGTACCAGGAGACCAGCGGTCATGGATCACCGTCTGAGGAGAGAGTGGTGTGGGTCGTAGGCCACTCATACGTGAGGCGCGCCGGGGACGTATTCAAAGCAGGTGACGCGACTCGCGCAGCTGGGAATACGGGTACAGAGTGGCCTTCCATGGGAAGGGCGGGCTCTGTATTGACCAATTCGAGTCTTTTGTTGAGGGTCTCTTAGGGCGGCAAAGGTCACCGCCATCTGTAGTCATAGTACACCTGGGGGGCAATGACTTGGTGACACTGGGTAGACGAGTATTGTTTGAGCAAGTTTTGTCTGCTGTTAGCTGATTGGCAAAAAGAATCCCGGGGTGCACGATTGCCTGGTCCCACATGATTCCCAGGAAAGTTTGGCGGGGGGGCCTTTCGGTGTCAGCACTGAACCATTCTGTGAAAAAGGTAAACAATAAAATTGGTAGATTGTTTCGCTCTGCGCAGTTGCATAGCATTCCTCATGGGTGTATTCGGGGTGATCACATGTATCTGAATGATGGGGTTCACCTGTCCCGGGAGGGGAATGTTTTACTCATAGGAGACTTCATAGCATGGCTAAGGGGTTTGAGGAAGCATGACCTTTAGGAGGAGTTTGGGGGGGCCGGATAGCCGGTCAACTATCCGGCCTGTGGCGGTAAGGTCATGATCGGTGAGCAGTAATTTCAAGGTCCCTAGAGGGGGGCGCCACCCACTATGGATTGGAGCGCCCGGGGGGAGGCGGCCATTGGCCCCTCCCACGGGGAGGCGGCACCCACTAAGGATGGGTCGCCTAAGGGGAGACGGCCATAGGCCCCTTCCAGGGCAGGAGGCGGCTATATGCCCCTCCTACTAATTTCCCAGGGGCCGGATATCCGCGACGGCGGATAGAGAGTGTGGGGATGGGGGGGTGGGGGGGGGGGGGGGGGGGGAGAGTCCACGCTGTCTTTCCTACAGATACCTCACACGGGAACTCGGACGACCTTTAAGATGGCGTCGAGTGGAAAGGGGGCCCCCCACCAAGACAAGGGAAATTACAGTTGGCAATGAGGGTACAGTCCTCTACGCATGCGCCACTCACACCGTGAGGGCGAGAGTTTTGGTAGTAGGGATCTGACACCTGTTAAGACCTTGCCGTTGGCCCTTAATGCTAGGATGTACAATATTAATTTAGAATGTATGCATTTCAGGATGTTAGACTCGGCTAGGAAACCTTTGTATTAGAGATCTGTTAAGGTTAGCCAAAGAACATGTCTTCATCGAAATGTAATAAATGTAAAATTGTACACGAGTATGAAACTTTTATTTAATGTTTTAAATTCTGTTTCATATTTTAATAAATACGGCCGGGAGGGTGACTCCCTCCCGCCTTCCAAAAGTTCAAGACTGCGTCCGACTTCCCATCCTTTTGGTATTGTGTTGGGAGGGGGTGACGGGCATCCCTGCCATATGCACAATTGATGGATTATATAGGCGCTGGTTAACCTACCTACTTTGTAGCATTGATTGTTGTTCACTTTTCAAGTATACAGAAAATTGGATTTTTAGATGATCTGTAAATACACGCATTGCGTTGTTTTATTGAATGTATGTATATATGCATATATCTATACGCAACAGAATACCTATGAATTATATTGGGACTGTGCACAATAATACGTACTCTTAACATCTATGCTATAGGAGTGGGCTTAGTGATGGGTTCCTTTAACAATTCTAGGTGTACAATGAGAAATATGGATTTATCCTTTAATTTAGAAACCCGTCGACACCAGCGCACAATATATGATTAGCATTATGCTTTTTCAAATTGTTTTGTGTAAATGGAATTAAGTGCATTATGCTATTTAATCTGATGTTTATGGAATTATGTGCATTTCTATGCTCAGAGGGATTCATCCCAACACTGGTGTTTCTGTGTTCAGAGCGCATTTGCATTCTAAGTGCTTTCATAATATGTAGTATTTTTACTATTTTCATTGCGCTGCGATTTGCACACCCACAGTAATTGGCTAAGCCAACTGCACTAGCACTTTAAATTTCTGCCATCGCCCTTTGGGGCGCCATGTGACCAAGGCCTCTGGCAGGCCGAAACGTTATGCTGTCCGTTGCAGAATAAAAACTTTTACTCACGGAAAAATTGGGTCTCCTGTTCTTTGACGGTGCTGCGGTAGGATTGAGACTACGGCGCGGTCTGCAAGAACCTGTGTGGATATATAGATATAGATATATAGATATAGAGATATAGATATATATATAGATATATATATATATAGATATATATATATAAATAGATATATATATAGATAGATAGATAGATAGATAGATAGATAGATAGATAGATAGATATATATATATATATATATATATTCACTGAAAAAACCATAGGTTATAGACCATATATAGTTAGGAATTAGCATTTACAAAACCTTGAAAATTCACTGAAACAACCATGGGTTACAGACCATATATAGTTAGGAATTAGCATTTACAAAACCTTATTTTACTCACACAAAACCATTGAAAGTCCATATATAGTTAGTTGCACTAACTATATATCGCGCACCCGCAATCCACTGCTGATGATGTCACATATTACATCATTCATGACATGGTCAGTGACATCACTGATGACATCACTGATGACATCTCAAATGACATCACTGATGACATCTCAAATGACATCACTGATGACATCACTGATGACATCTCATTTGACATTACTGATCACATCACTGATGATATCATTCATGTGATAATACGATGAACCTCTTCAGACTCTAATATAACCTTAGATACAATCAGTGTAAACAGACACTCACAGACTGTCACTCATCCATGGAGTTACTCACACACCTAGTCAGTCAATCAAAGAATCAATCACACCTCCATTTCCTCAACTATACAGTTATACAAACTTTACTTATTCAAACATATACTAACACATATTACCTCTCTTATACAATCCCTGATACAAGTTCACAATGATCCATACAGCCACTCACACATTCACTGGCTCTTATGCACAGTTATTTATATATGTCAACTCTCACATGTACTGTGTTTTACATATGTACTTACTTTGACATGTAGCACTGAGATATCCATTCACTCACCAATACACTCATGCACACAGTCAACCGCCCATACAGCTGTTTCCACATGCACTTTTGAAACCATACATCTAGTGAATCAACTGCTCACACATCTATGCACAGAGTCATACACCTCCCAGCCACCCACACACACACTCAGTATCCCATACAAATACTTGGGCAACCAATCAATAACCCATATAGTTACTCATATAGCTACTTATCAACACATGCAACAGTTTACAGAACAACAGACATAATGATGCACAAATTAAGACAGTTTAGTCACTAACCCATGCACTCAGTGAGACACATTTAATCACTCACTCATACAGTCAGTCATGCACCTACTAAATCCTTCATCCAGACACTTATACATCCACTCATTCTTCAATATGTAAGACATATTTTAACTTTACAGAAACATACAGTCACTGGATGTTGTCATCAGTGATGTCATCAGTGATGTCATTTGAGATGTCATCAGTGATGTCATCAGTGATGTCACTGACCATGTCATGAATGATGTAATATGTGACATCATCAGCAGTGGATTGCGGGTGCGCGATATATAGTTAGTGCAACTAACTATATATGGAATTTCAATGGTTTTGTGTGAGTAAAATAAGGTTTTGTAAATGCGAATTCCTAACTATATATGGTCTATAACCTATGGTTTTTTCAGTGAATTTTCAAGGTTTTGTAAATGCTAATTCCTAACTATATATGGTCTATAACCTACGGTTTTTTCAGTGAATTTTCAAGGTTTTGTAAATGCTAATTCCTAACTATATATGGTCTATAGCCTATGGTTTTTTCAGTGAATATATATATATACATACATATATAAACATATATCATCTGTATATCTACATATAAATACAAACATAAATGCATGCATACATATACTTATATGCATTTTAGGGTTGTTAGGGCGTTTTCGTGTGTATTATGTTGCTTTTTTAGGGCTTTTGGGTCAATTAAGTAGGGTTCCCGGAGCCTAGGGCTGAGGGGCCGGTTCAGTTTCGTGCGTATTGGTGTTGGCAAGGTTTTGAGGGATTTTGGCGGTTTTTGGTCGAGATTTGGCCGTTTTATGGCTTTTTTTTGTGTTTGCGGGGGGCGCGTATTCGGGTTGAAATTCGTCCCCGTTCCAGTGAATGGATTGGGCTGATTTTTGGTGAGATGTTAGGGAATCGCTGGAACTAGTGTCCAGCCAAGTTTGAAGCAGATCGGAGCAGTGGAAGTGCTTTAAAGAGCAATTTTTGTGCGGAGTAGCGAATTGTCATGTTATTCAATGGGAGTTTTTGGTGCGCATGGAGAAGGTGAATTTGGGGTGTTCCAGTTGCGCTAGAGGGACGGGGCTTGGGTGAGCTGTAGGGAGAGTGGATCGGCAGGTGTGCCGAATTTTTGGGATTTGTTGGCCAAAGGGAAGGGTGTGCTTGGGCAAAGTCGATTTGGTGAAAACGGTGCGTTATTTACATGAAAGTTGAAAAAACACTAATAAAAGCAAAGCTAAAAAGCCACCTCATTACAAACAGAATGGCTTTAACTTAAATGAGGGCGAGATCTATTGCATTTTCAATGCTTGTTTACTTTGGTTCCATCAAGAAGGCATTCAGATGTGTCACACATTTGCCATAAATTCTGAATGTTAGCACTCTAGTTGCACATTAGATCACTGTAGTAAAGCTACTGCTCACCAGGGACGTCTGCTGCTGGTATTCAAAGTGCATGTTTCAGTCTGCATGTCAGAATTTTTTTAATGAAATAGAAGAGGATTTGAGAAGTCACTCAAAATGATCCCTAATTTTTCTTTCTGAAGCACTAATCATACTTTCTATGGCAAAATTAACCCCCTCATGTTGTTCCTTTTTAAATTGAGTGTTTTCAGACTTACCACTTCATTCCAATCAAGATGGCTTCTGGTGTGCCATACTTTTGTCATAAGTAAGACTGTTAGCGCTCTAGTTGTTCTTTAGAACACTCTGGGACATTCTGTCATTGGGCTATACTTGGGGTACATCTGGGTGATATTTGGGCTACATTTAGGCTCTTTTGTCTCTGGTGGCCATCTTGCGAGACTATGTCAGAATTTTTTAATGAAATTGAAGAGGGTTTGAGAAGTCACTCAAAATGTGCCCTAATTTTTCTTTCTGCAGCACTAATCATAATTCATATGGCAAAATATACCCCCTCATTTTGTTCCTTTTTAAATTAAATGTTTTAAGAGTTACCACTTTATTCCAATCAAGATGGCTTCAGGTGTGCCATACCTTTGTAATAAGTAGGACTGTTAGCGCTCTAGTTGTTCTTTAGAACACTCTGGGACATTCTGTCATTGGGCTATACTTGGGCTACATCTGGGTGATATTTGGGCTACATTTGGGCTCTTTTGTCTCTGGTGGCCATTTTGGGAGACTGCATGTCAGAATTTTTTAATGAAATAGAAGAGGATTTGAAAAGTCACTCAAAATGTGCCCTAATTTTTCTTTCTGCAGCACTAATAATACCTTCTATTGCATAATATACCCCCTCATTTTGTTCCTTTTTAAATTAAATGTCTTAAGAGTTACCACTTTATTCCCATCACGATGGCTCCAGGTGTGCTATACCTTTGTAATAAGTAGGACTGTTAGCGCTCTAGTTGTTCTTTAGAACACTCTGGGACATTCTGTCATTGGGCTATACTTGGGCTACATCTGGGTGATATTTGGGCTATATTTGGGCTCTTTTGTCTCTGGTGGCCATTTTGGGAGACTGCATGTCAGAATGTTTTAATGAAATAGAAAAGGATTTGAGAAGTCACTCAAAATGTGCCCTAATTTTTCATTCTGCAGCACTAATCATACTTTCTATGGCAAAATATACCCCCTCATGTTGTTTCTTTTTAAATTAAATGTTTTAAGAGTTACCACTTTATTCCAATCAAGATGGCTTCAGGTGTGCCATACCTTTGTAATAAGTAGGACTGTTAGCGCTCTAGTTGTTCTTTAGAACACTCTGGGACATTGTCATTGGGCTATACTTGGGCTACATCTGGGTGATATTTGGGCTACATTTGGGCTCTTTTGTCTCTGGTGGCCATTTTGGGAGACTGCATGTCAGAATGTTTTAATGAAATAGAAAAGGATTTGAGAAGTCACTCAAAATGTGCCCTAATTTTTCATTCTGCAGCACTAATCATACTTTCTATGGCAAAATATACCCCTTCATGTTGTTTCTTTTTAAATTAAATGTTTTAAGAGTTACCACTTTATTCCAATCAAGATGGCTTCAGGTGTGCCATACCTTTGTAATAAGTAGGACTGTTAGCGCTCTAGTTGTTCTTTAGAACACTCTAGGAGGCTGCAGTAGAACACAAAGGAATCAACTGACAGTCTCTGTCCTTGTTGGATGTACATGTTTTACTGAGAATGTCAGACTTCATTTTCACATGACTGAGAAAGATAATGTGAATTTACAGAAAATATGCTTTCAGTTTAGCTTATAGATCCCATTCCAAACCACTGTGGGAAAATCATGAGATATTAGTTTTCTTTCAAACAATATTCATGATATCACAGCAGAAGGTTTTTTCACATGGTAAAATCACCTTAGAACCCACCACAATTCCTAAAACGAGTATGGTACCATCAACAAATGATTGATAATGTAACTAAAGTCCTAAAACCCTCTATTAACTACAATGCTTTTTAATGAGGTGCTATCATGTATATTGGTCCCAAGATGGCTGCCAACACTTCTTGGATGAAGTGCTGACAGCCAATCAGATCAGATGTGTGGTTAGGCTCCGCCCAGATATATATATTTTTTTGAACCTAAATTACTCAAAATCCACTGGAGCACATATATTGAGACCTAGCAAAGGCACATCAGGCTAACAGTCCCTACAATTTTGCCAAGTTTCGTGCAAATCCATTCAGCCGTTCGAGCTAAAAGTGAGGCCAACCGCCCTATGGAAATTAACATGGGAAAAATGCGTTTTGGGACCCCCCTTTTTTCTCGGCCCCCCCTTGATGAAACCCCCCCAAATTGTCAGGGGCTGCTCAGAAACAAAATGTTCCATTTTCCTGAAACTTTCAGCCAATTCCGTCCACAAACGCCAAAGTTATTAGACATAGAATTTTCAAAAATCCCATAGAGAAAAAATCCTAACTATATATACCTACTGGCGACCGCCAGTAGGTAATATATATATATATATATATAGATAGATATATATAGATATAGATATATATAGATATAGATATATATAGATACCATATAACCTACTACCTCTTATATACGACGAAAATGACTATGTTAATATCTTATGCTTTATAGTACGGTACAATGTAATAGATAACCTCTCTAATAGAAGGTAGTTATTTATGCATTCACTAAAGCCTTATAATTATCTACCTCACACCTTATATGCTCGAATGGAAGGTGGCTATTTATGCATTCACTAAAGCCTTATAATTATCTACCTCACACTTATATGCTGTTTAACCCTTTCGATGCTCATGACGAGCTCAGCTCGTCATGATGCACAGTTGAGCTGTGCTGATGACGAGCTGAGCTCGTCATGACACCAGCAAAATGGTAATATTCAGCACAGGAGGGGTAAAACGCCTAGCAGCCAAGGTGTTAATGGACTTCATATTATTAATTTGCTTAGCTTACCTCTATGTAAAGCGCTCTGATACCCACGGGTCTTGTTCGCGCTATATAAAACTTTTCAATAAATAAATAAATAATAAATATATAGATATATATATATAGATATATATATATAGATATATATATATATATATATATATATATATATATATTTTTTTTTTTTTGCACAAGACGACTTTGCCCTAGGGTGTTGATTGACATTCTGTGTTGAAATAAAACTGCACGCTAAAAGGATCTGGGCTCGAGTCAACTTCTTTGAAGGCAAAGTCGTCTTGTGCAAAAAATTACGAGGGTCGCCTCCTCACTCGAGCCCGCCGCCGCATGTGGCTGGGAGACCGGCAGACTTCTGTTGATCAATTTATATATATATAGATATATATATATATATATATATATAGATAGATATATATTTAGATTATATTACCTACTGGCGGTAGCCAGTAGGTATATATAGTTAGGACCTAGTTTCCATTGGAAATCCCCAACATTCTATTGGGAATAACTTTGGTGCTGGTAAATGAATCTTCGCAAATTTCTCAAAGAAGATGGCTCGCTCAGCTCCGCTCTTTCCCTGAAAGTTTGGGGGGGATTCGTCAAGTGGGGGCTGAGAAAAAAGGGGGGTCCCAAAACGTGTTTTCCCCATGTTAATTTCCATAGGACCTTTAGACACGGCTACAGCTTGAACCGCTGAAGGGAATTACACCAAACTTGTCAAAATGGTAGTGTCTGGTACGCAGATCACGCTTTTGGTAAAATAGTGTAAATCCCTCCAGTGGTTCCTGAGAAAAGTAAAGAGAAACAAATTATATATCTATAAGCGCACACCCGTGCGCGCACCCCCGCGAATTTTCGGAAATGTTTTTTTTTTTGGGGGGGGGGGGCTTGGGGGGCTTCTCTCTTTTATTTTAATGTATTTTATTTTAATTTTGAGGGTACCCACCCCTCGTTTTACTCCCGAGATCACTGCCGCGGCCCGAGCCGCCTCAAGATGGCCGCCGCCTGGTTGTGGGCGGGGCTGGGAGGACGTGGTTTTCGCTTCCCCCTGCCTGGGGGAATCCTTTGATGTGCCCGCCGGTCTCCCGTGCCAAGGGGGAGACCGGATAATGATGCTGGCTGGTGCGGGGCTGGTGCAGGGCTCCCGTGTGCTGAGGAGCCCCGGGAAGAAGAGCTGATAATTAGCGTCTCCGGGAATTCCCAGCCACAGGAGAATCACACACAACTGTGCAAGACCCCTGTCTTCACCAGCCCACCTGCGAGACAAGGGGATGCGAGCCCCAGGATGCTTCCTGTGCGGGTTTATAATTATTCTAGGGTGTGCCTGTCTTTTTATTACAAGTTCAATCTGTTTTAAAATTAATATTCAAACCAACAGGGGCTAATATAATTTTTAAGACTGGTTTTCCTATCCACAGATAAATCACGTGAACAAATAACAAGCAGATCCCACAAGCTGATTTTCGGAGATCTAGCTGTTTACAAAGGCAGCTTGATAGAGTTTTAGGGCAGCTTTTCCGTAAGCAGCAAGATTGCATTCCTGCACCTCCCAGATTAAGGGCTGCGAGACATGTAATTCCTCATTAAAGCAATCCGGTTATCTTTGTTCAGCTGAATAAGCAGTGAGTTACTGGCGGTGCAGTATTTTGTGCAGTTGTATTATTCGCTTGCGGCCTGTAGAGATCTTGCAACTGGCCGTCCTCGCTACTGTAAGTGACGCGCCAGATACATACGTTTGCTTTTATGTCATTTGCTTTTCCTGTCAGGTGTTCGGTTCTTGGAATCATAGACCAAAGGCCACATACAAGAGATAAAACTCAATATAAAGCAAGGCTAATCCCTTCCGCAGAGATAGGAATACAAAACATTGCAGGCATAAATTATACTCCAACAAATAAGAGCAATACCCTAAAACTAGACAGTCACATTTTGTATTCGTCAAGGACAAATGATTTTCAAGGGTAAATATTTATAAATGGCGTGCTAAAGACAGGTAAAACAGCAGCTGCACTAGCTGCAACTTTACAAAGTTTGCGGACAGAGCAGAGCCAGACCTCGTTTGTTGTATTAGCTGACAGTCTCAAATCATTCCGCTACCATAATGTCCAACGTTTTCTTTTTGTAAATTCAAATCTTTGCTTTTCAGCCTTTACTAAACTAATTGCCAAACATGGGTATGTTTTAAAGGCTTCACAGCCAAACTATTATGCACTAGTATAATGTAGCAACTAAACAAAAATACACACATGTGCAATGCCAAATACATGCCAATATATTCACAAATCCACGTACCCGCCACAAGAACAGGCTTTTCTTTAGTTCTCCATTTGATGTCACTTTTAACACCTTGGGCGACAAAAAAACCCCACATATGTATATGTATATGTATATATATATATTCACTGAAAAAACCATAGGTTTCAGGCCTTATATAGTTAGGAATTAGCATTTAAAAAACCTTTGAAATTTACTGAAAAAACCATAGGTTTTAGGCCTTATATAGTTAGGAATTACCATTTAAAAAACCTTGAAAATTCACTGAAAAAAAACAGGTTTCAGGCCTTATATAGTTAGGAATTAACATATAAAAAAACATTGAAATTCCTCCTATATAGTTAGCTGGACATTTCATTGACATAAAACCAATGAAATTCCACATATAGTTAGTTGCACTAACTATATATTTTGCGCATCCGCAATCCAATGCTGATGATGTCACATATTACATCATTCATGACATGGTCAGTGACATCACTGATGACATCTCAAATGACATCACTGATGACATCACTGATGACATCATCCAGTGTGTGTGTTTTTGTAAAGTTTAACTAAGTTTTACATATTGAAGAATGAGTGGATGTATAAGAGTATGGATGAAGGATTTGATTGTCTAAGTGAGTAAGTATGTGTTAGTATATCTGTGAAAATGTAAGCTGTTCTTTGTTTAACTGTATAGATGAAGAAATCAAAGTGTGATTGATTCTTTACAGGACTGACTAGGTGTGTGAGTAACTCCATGGATGAGTGGCAGTGTGTGAGTGACTGCATAGGTGTATGAGTGCATATGATAGTGTTGTAATGATGAGTGACTGTATGTACGAGTGATCTTATGGGTGAAAGAATGAATGTGTGTGTAGACGTAGGAATCAGTGAGTGCGAATGTAGTAAATGGTATTCGTGTGTCAATAGTTTCAAAAATGATACTCTGTATTTTACACTAGGTGTAACAGAGGTTATATTAGAGTGTAAGGAGGTGCATTGTATTATCACATGAAGTATATCATCAGTGGTGTGATCATTGACGGATGCGCGAAATATATAGTTAGTGCAACTAACTATATGTGGAATTTCATTGGTTTTATATCAATGAAATGTCCAGCTAACTATATAGGAGGAATTTCAATGGTTTTTTATATGTTAATTCCTAACTATATAAGGCCTGAAACCTATGGTTTTTTCAGTGAATATATATATATGAACTAGATCCTTGAAATTTCACAGTGTAAATGAAACTTGCTTTAGTTTCACAGTGACTGAAGGAGCCGTGTGCAAATCAGAAAATAAGACACCATAAATCACTGTTTAAATCAGCGTAAACTTGTTAACCAGCACATCATGGATAAAAGAGAGGCATCACGAACCACTCTGATACAAACTTGCTTTGAAGATGAGACAGCAACAACTAGTAATGGAGCTGGCGCTCGTAAATCTGATGTTAGAAACAAACTACACGCATGGGAAAAACTGTCGAAAAAAGAAATCAATAAGTGGTGGGAGGTTGCAGCCCTCAAAAAATACCTGGATGTGAAACGTATACCGAGCGGATTACGCATTAATCTCATGCCCAGCCACCAAGACACAAGCAATGATTTACTAACTGAGTGGGGTGAATACATTTTAAAATCATCATTAGGACTGATGGAGATTTTTGTAAAACATGTAGAAATTGCGTTGGAAAAAATTACAAAACAGCTAAAGGAAATGGAAAAAGAACTGGCCACAATTGAGTTAAACCCTGAAATGAAAAAATTCAAAGAAGACTTGGAAAAATTTATTGAGAAACATGAGGAAAATGTAAGAGTCCGGAAACAAACAAAGTTCCAAAGGGACAAAGAAGATTATGAGGACGGTCACTTTTTCACGTATGCCAAAAAATATGAAAGATTTAGAAACAATGAATATGGAAGTATGTCCTCAGTCTCTTCCATTGTGTCAACGGAACCAAGCCTCAGTGGGGGGGAAGAAGAACAAAGAGAAGCCAGAGCAAGGAGCTCTTTTTTAGACGATCTGAAACTAGCTTTCAACCAAAAGACTTGGGAAAAAACAATGGGCCCCCCCAGATACACAAATCCAAGAGGAAGAGGGAGAGGAAGAGGACGGGGAAGCACACCCCAAAACAAATAAGGAGAGGCAAGCGAAAATACGGCACAAGCTTCTGGCACAGACCGCGTAGGGACCATGACACGCAACATGAGGAAAAAGTGGAATGCTTAAAGAAAGATCAAGAAACTCCAGATATAAATCCAAAAATGGCATCTACTAATAGAAAACAACACGACACGTCCAATGACCAAGAATTACAAGTCATCAATCTATCATCAAAGCATTTAAGTGAATTGGAATTACAGGTTCTCAAACGGGGCATGAACTTTTGCCCCACCAGTGGCATGAATTTGGCTGAAACTCGAATAGACCTTTATAAATTCGTAAGAAAAATCAAACTTGCCAAATTATTTATCGACAAACCGGATATGGCAAATTACAGAAGAAAAATCATCCAACTGACTTTTCAAACTCCGATACAGGATGCTGAACATTTTGTAAACCTGATGGAACTGAGCCAGACCCCCCGAGAAGGGGGTGGACAAGTACAAAAACACTGTGTACAATTAGGAGCAGGAATCTCCAAAATGAAACCACAGTCCAGATTTTACCCACAACTACCTCCTGGGAATAAAATAGATTTCTTTCAGGAATGTGTCGTAAAAGATCTCTATCAACTAAACATACCATTTACCAAAGACAATCTATCCAGACAAGAACGCCAGGCCCTCAACTCACTTCAAAAGGACGACACCATCGAAATTAAAATTGCTGATAAGGGTGGCAATGTCGTTGTTCTAGACAAGGAGGCATACATGCAGGAAGCCCACTCGCAACTACAAAACAGGGAATATTATGAAAAACTAAAAACCAACCCTTTACCCAAATTAAAAGAAGACCTGGATAAAAAATTGGATTTGTGGTTCAAACAAAAACTATTGGACATTGATGAGTATAAATATCTTCAAACCAAATACCCCAAAATGGCAACAATATACTTTCTGCCAAAGATTCATAAACATGCCACTAGACCGCCAGGAAGACCAATAATCTCTGCCAAAGGAGCATTATTAGAACCCATTGCTAACTACATTGATGTTTTCTTACTTCCCTATGTAAAAGGCCTAACATCTTACATAAAAGACACGGGCGATATGCTGAGAAGACTACAGGACACTCCATGGCAACCCACATACAAGCTGATCATGATGGATGTGATATCTCTATATTCTAATATTCAAAATAAAATTGGCTTGGAAGCCTGCAAATCTTTCCTTATGGACAGAAGCATACAACTCATGGATCACAACAACATGCTGATGGAGATGATCTCGATGTGTCTGGAGCAAAATGTTTTTTTATTTGGTAACGAAATTTATCGCCAATCCAAAGGCACCGCAATGGGCTTTTCTTTTAGCCCGTCGTACGCATGCCTGACAATGGGACAATGGGAAAAGACATGGGCATGGAGATCAGAAAACGACCAAGCGGTTCAAAAAACCATAGCATGGTTAAGATACATAGATGATTTGTTGTTAATTTGGGAGGGAACAAATGAAGAATTTGAAACTTACTTTGAAATTTTAAACAACTCCAACTTTGGTTTAAATTTTACTTACACAATCAGTGACTCTAGGGTTATATTTCTAGATATGGAGATCTTTGTTAAAGACAATGTATTACATACAACACTACATCGCAAAAGTACCGCAACAAATGCGGTCCTACATGCTCAGAGTTTCCATCAACCAAGCCTTATACAGAACATTCCATATGGAGAATTTCTCCGAATTAAAAGGATCTGTTCGGACGAAGATGACTGGCAAAAACACAAAAATCTAGCCAAAAATAGATTTGTGAAAAGGAAATACAATCCAGCATGGATACAAACAGCCTCTAATCGCTCCACGATTATAAACAGAACTGATTTACTTGCGGATAAACAAAAACCATCAGAGGATGAATCAGACAAAATTCGCTTCATCACCACTCACTCAACGGCCAACCAAGCAATTACGAAGATTCTCAACAAAAATTGGCATATTCTCCACATGGACCCGACAGTGGCTCAAATTGTAGGAGATCATCCAAATGTGACCTATCGAAGGGCAAAGAATTTGAAAGACAAACTGATTCATAGCCATTTTCAGGAACAAAAAAAAACGGAAGCATGGCGGAGACCTAAAGGATTCTATAAATGTTCTGGATGCAAAGTCTGCTGCATTGCCAAAACAACCAAGGAGATACAGATGGCAAATAAAAAGACCTGGAAAATTGAGCAACTAATTAACTGTAAAACACAATTTGTTGTTTATGCCTTGGAATGCCCGTGCTCCCAAAAGTATATCGGAAGCACCAAAAAAGAACTTAAACTTTGCATTTTGGAGCATGTTTGTGCGACTGTCAGTTCTGATCGCAGTAATGCCATGGCTAGACATATGGAGAAGGAACACAAAGGGGATTGGAAATCTCTAATCTTCTACGGAATTGAAAGTGTTGGACCAAATCAAAGAGGTGGAGACCGTGAATTGGTGATGAGGCAAAAAGAGTCCAAACACATCATGAATTTTCGAACTTTGAGCCCTCTTGGGCACAATCAGGATGAAGAACTACACTGCCACCTGTAAAGTTGTACTTACACTCTTATCAGAAATGACTGTTGCCTACCCTGTCTTAATTTACACGTTTATCTCTCACATAATTTTTTTCTTCATTTAGGACATGTTTGAACATTAAGAATATTTTTTGCACTGTCAAATTCAATGGATTGATAAATGAACTTGGTGTGGAACGGTTTTGCCCACTGGAGGGCTCTATTATGATTTCTTGAAGTTAATTTCTTAAGGTTGCTTAACATTACAGCACTACATATTAATGAGTTAAATTCACACGAATCTAAATGCCCACCAGAGGGCTATAATTTACGTGTTTGAAGGGTTCAATAATTTCAAACATCATTTTATTTAATTTGTCACACTATTGTTGAATTTTGTGCGCACATGGTTGACTAAATAATACCAGTAAAATACATGTCCCAGAATGCCTGTATGACATACAGGAAGTGATGCAATCCCAAAGGGTTTTTTTTTCTTTATTTAAATGTAAAAATGTTCTCGAGTAAACTAACCTGTGAGCAAGGTCTCCGTAGAGACCGTAACGCGTTAGGTGTTGCTGGATGCTGAATAAAGAAATCTGTAATCGACTGAAACCCGGTGTGGTTTTTTGAATTGTTACCTTCACACGGGAGTTCATGAGGAACCAAACTTCCCCACGGGGAAAAGCTGAATAAATATATATATATATATATATATCTGTATATATATATATATATTTATATCTATCTATATCTATCTATCTATATATATATATATATATATATATATATATACACATATATATTTATATCTACGGTATCTATCTATATATCTATATATATATATATATATATATCTATCTATCTATATATCTATAGATATCTATCTATATATCTATAGATATCCATATATCTATAGATATCTATCTATATATCTATAGATATCTATAGATATCTATATATCTATCTATATCTATCTATATCTATCTATATCTATATATCTATCTATATATCTCTATCTCTATCTCTATATATATATATAATTTGCCCCCGGTTCAAGTTTACGGTGCAAAGGGTTATTTATTTGATGTTTGAGAAATTTTTCTTCTTGGTAATTAGCCAGTGCAATGCCGATACACAGCGACATTTTATTGCTTTCTGGCAGTGGTTATTAGCCTTTATAAAATGTACATAATATGCATACATAGACCTGAGGCATCAGCCGGATGAAAAATGTTATTTACATGATTGCATTTAAGAATATTTAAAATGGCTGCCACGTTTTACCAGCGTTTCATATGGAATGTGTGTGCACTGAAATTGTGTCCGCTCTCAGTTTCAATGAGGGCGTATACAAAAATGAGCCGTGAGCAGCGTGTTGCTGACACTGAGGGAGGACTTTTGTCTGAAACGAGTCTGTCATCTCTGCCGTAGGCTTTGAATAAACCCTGTTGCCGTACCCGGAGTGCTTAAGTCTTCTTTTACAAGCTGTGAGGGGGACTGACGAGCTTGAATATATCACACGTCTACCAGCGGGACATAGCACCCGCCACTGAGTGCCCCGTGATTTCTGGTAGAACTGAGCTGTTTGTCTATCGGGAGCACCTCTGTTGTCCGGATAAGAAGCGTGAGGAGTAAATGGATGGGCGCACGGCCCCATTTGAAAATGCTGGTAAGTCGCCGTTCCGTTTATTACACTCCCAATTTCTGCTGCTTGCATTTGCGAGGGTCCAAACAAAATAAATAGCAAGGCGAGTGGGTATCGGCGGCATAACCCGGGGAGGCTTCCCTGTGGTTCTCAAAGAAACGTCTACAGGCATGTGTGATGAGGAAGAACGCCGTGAAGCGGCTCTGGATGTGTTCAAGAAACGCACACCAAATATGACTGCTGCACCTAACACTGGAGGCAGGGGGAATGTACCACAGAGTTTCCTACAAAATCTCTTCCTAAAAATGGAACGATTAAGCGAGAGAGATACGCAAATGGTGGGAGGCCACCTCTCTACAAAATTACATTGACGTGGATCGAGTGCCTAGGGGGCTCCGCATATATACGGTACCTGCATATGAGAGTCCTGATCCCATGCTTCTGGAACAATGGGCTGGACTCACAGCAGCATCCTGTAAAGCCATGCTCGAGTTACTTGTAAAATTCGCTTGGAGCGAGAGAGCGAAAGCAATTGATGAGATAGCCTCCCTAGAACTTGAAATCGCCAAAGAAACTGATTCAGTCACATTAACACAACTACGAGAGGATATGAAGAAACGTTTGGTCAAATATGAACTTAAGATGCGAAAGCAAGAAAAGTTTTAAAGAGATGAGCGTGATTACGCTCAAGGAAGAATTCTTACCTTTTCGAAGAAATTCGACAGTCCTCGGAAAGCTCTCAATAAGACGAAATGCACCGGACCGATAGAACCACCCCCCACTTCCGAATCTTCAGCCACAGAAGAAGAGTTATCAGGAGATGAGAGGCCAACATCAAGTAACGAAGGGAGAAAGACACCTTTTCATTTGGAATTCGACCTCATCCGCAGTACGTGGCTCAGAGGGGGCAAACTGAAACCACCAGAAAATGACGGAGAACCCGATGAGGTGGCTGGCAGAGGAAGAGGAAGGGGGAGAGCTGCAGCTCAAACTATCCGCAAGAAAAGAGGGAAGAAATGGTAGACCCCAGTCCGACGGTTGTTAACCTGACTGATCAGGTGTTAACACGAGAGGAGGAGGACACTTTACAATTGGGGCTGAGTTTTTGCCCCAATAAAGGACTGGAGTACACCCAAGCTCGTATTGATCTGTTTAAATTGACCCGTAAGATCAAATTACACAAGTTTCATAAAATGAAACCTCAAACTGAAGGCATGAAGAAAACCAGAAAGAAAATCACAGCATGTCCTACAGATATTTTATCCATCAAGGATTATCATACGGCACAAGCATTGGAGGACCTGAGAACCGAACAACTGGTAGAGACTGTTGGAGATATTATTGGAACACCAAATGTGGAAAACATTGAGCAACAATCACCATTAACGGATTTTAAGGCTCCATCTCAGTTTAATCCACAGATGCCGTATGATGCAATAGATACTTTTGCAGATGCTGTGACACAAGATCTCATAAATCACAGATTTTCAAATAACAAAAGGACTCAGAAAAAGAGTAACAACCATTGCACAAATTGATGCTCTATCTAATCTGAATAACAAGGAGATAATTGTGAAACCCTCAGACAAGGGGGGAAACGTGGTTTTACTAACTTGAAACCAATACGGTCAGGAATCATTGAGACAGCTTCAAGATCCAAGAAATTATCAAAAGATAATTAAAGATGAATATACAGACAGTATCAAGGCTTATCATGATCTCCTGACTAAATTGCGTAGTAAAGCGATGTTAGATATGGATGAATTCCTTTTCCTTAGAAATACAGAACCTGTGATTCCAACCTTTTATCAATTACCAAAGGTCCACAAAGACCCTCAGTATCCACCTGGACAACCCATCATTTCTTCGAAGGTAAGTCTGATGGAAAACCTATCTATATACATTGATTCTTTTCTCTCTGGTTTTGTTTCTGATTTAAAATCCGATGTCAAAGACACTAAGGACTTTATCGGACAAATCGATCAAATTATTTGGGATCCATCATATGTTTTGATCACTCTGGATATAGCCAGCCTCTATACCAGTATACAACATGATCAAGGTATAGAGGCCATTAAATACTTTCTGAATAAAAGATCAGCCAAATATATAGTTAATGGGAGGATGCTAATAGAATGTTTGAATTTCTGTTTAAGAAATAATATCTTTCTCTTCCAGAATGATTCATTTAGGCAAACCAGTGGCACAGCGATGGGAACCTGCTTCGCCCCCAGCTATGCAAACCTTTTCGTAGGCTGGTGGGAGGAGC
>NW_028252898.1:80000-95000 GCF_964263255.1 Lissotriton vulgaris
GCGGACGCGTACAGTGGACGCGCCTCGCCAGCGCCGGAGTCAGGCCAGAGTCAGCCGGTCTGCGCCCGTCCGCGCTTCGGACGTGCCCGGACGTGCCAAGAACTATGGCACCATCTCCTCCAGGTATCAGGGAATTTGTTATAAGCCCCCCTACAACCAATGCATTAACGAAAACAATTAGCCATTTACGCCTAAAATATTCTTCTGACTTTTTACTAGCCCTTCGACCCTCTCGTCATCCTTCATGCAGGACAATAGATCCTAATGTAAAGAAAACTACATGTCAATGTTGCCATTTATCCACTGACCACGTACAAATAAAAGCCTTACAGGTTAGAAAACCCACTAACAATGCCAAGATAAGTTCAGAACAGTTCTTATTCTTTAGCATTAACTGCCGCTCATTACCTAAGCATCGAACTGAAATCTTCAATTTACTCATGGATGAGGTTCCCGGTGCAGTTTTTCTAACTGAAACATGGCTTCAAGATAGCTCTGGACCTGACTTAGCTATGGCACTCCCTGAAACGTATGCTATTGTTAGACTTGATCGTGAAAAACCACCAGGAGGAGGGATAGCAATTATTTTTTAAAAACGCTACAACTGTGAATTCAACAAACTCCCATGTGAGGGTTGTGAAGGCGCAATTTTTAAACTTTCACTTCCACCGAATTTTACTTTCTCGGGAGCACTTATTTACAGGCCACCAGGCACCGCCTCTAAATGGATACCTCACTTTGTCGAACTTATTGGACCTTTAATTATGAAAATGGCTTGCTTCACTATTTTAGGAGATATGAATCTACATTTGGAGAAAGATGATTGCTCTATAGTGAACAACTTTAAAACGGATCTAGTATCCCTTAATCTGACCCTAAAGAACTCCGGCCCCACACATAGAGCCGGTCATTTGTTGGATCCGATCCTCTCCAACTTAAATAACTTATCTATATCCTCGGCCATTCCAGTGCCCTGGTCTGACCACTTCCTGATTACATTTTCCCTTCTTGTAAAAATCTCTAACAGGGCTAGTACATCAGCTCCTACACAACTAATCAGGAAATGGAAAAAGCTTGATTTAGATAACCTCAACTCCCTTCTTGAGGGCCATCTCCCTTGCACAAAGTCAACAATACAAGAGTTCTCAACATCAGTCCAAACTTGGCTTACAAAAGCCATCGACTCTGTCTTACCTAAAACTAAATTAAAACAAAACTCCCACCGCCCCCCTGCTCCTTGGTTCACTGAAACCTTGAAACAGGAAAAAAGCACATGCAAGACCGCAGAACGTCAATGGAGGAAATCCTACTGCCCTGATGCCAAATTGGCTTACAAAAATAAACTCTCAAACTACCAGAGGCTCTGTGCTAAAGCCAAAGCTGAACATGCTTGCACAAAAATCACCGAAGCCCTATGCCAGTCCAAAACACTTTTTAAAACTGTAAGAGAACTAGCTGGTTCCCTCACTTGACAATCTCCTCCAGATCTTAACAAATCACAATGTGACGCTCTTGCAGCCTTCTTTGTAGAAAAAGTTGATAAGATATACCAGGGTATAGAACAATCCACAAAGGAAATTGCCAAGTCCATGGTGATTCTGCCTTCTACTGACATTGGCCTTGAAACTAATACTTCAACCCCCATCACCCCAGCTGAAACAGAGTTGTATTCATGTATTTTTCCACATGATGTAACACCTTCAGCTATTCTAGACAAATGGCCGCTGCTTGACTTAGACCTGGTTCGTAAACTATTAAATTCCATCAAATCAGGTTCACCAAATGATCCACTACCTTGTTCCATCTTGAAAAAACTAAATAACAGAGCCCTAGAGACAATCACCAATCTTCTAAATAAATCACTACTGGAAGAAACAGTACCAAAGGAGTGGAAACATGCAATGATTCACCCTTTATTGAAAAAAGCAGGAACAGATCCCAACTTGTCATCCAATTTTAGGCCTATCTCATTTTTACCAACCTTTGCAAAGATACTGGAAAAACATGTTCACAGAGTCCTCACTGATTTCATTACCACCCATGATCTACTACCTTTTCACCAGTCAGGATTCCGCACAGGATTCTCGACGGAGACGACCCTGTTAGGCGTAACTGAGAACATCCGTCTAATGTTGGACCGTGGAGAAACGGTTGCCTTGCTGTTACTGGATCTCAGTGCAGCATTTGATACTGTGTCACATGCTGTACTTGAGCAAACACTCCACGCTACCGGTATCAGAGGCGCCGCTTGCAACTGGATTAAATCTTTACTGGAACAACGTACTTTCCAAGTTTTCTCCCAATCAGCCTGCTCCGACACTATGATCCTTAAACATGGAGTGCCGCAGGGCTCCATATTGAGCTTGCTGCTTTTCAATATTTATATGAGCCCACTGGCCAAAATGATAGAAGAGACTGGACTACTCATGTTTTCTTATGCTGACGACTCTCAGCTTATTTTTTCTCTATCATCCTCGGACTCCAACAACATCTCGTCATTAAAAATCGGCCTCACCAACATCGCAGAGTGGATGAGAAAAATATTTCTCAAACTTAATGGCGAGAAAACAGAGCTACTTGTTTTGGGTAAGAACAAAGAACTTTGGGGACCCCAACACTGGCCTGATGTGATGGGCACCCCCCCGGTTCCAGTCAAATCAGCCCGCAACCTTGGAGTCATCAATGATGAATCACTTAATCTTAACCAACAAGCTACTAAGACATCAGCTACTTGTTTCGCGATTTTAAAGTGGTTAAAAAAAATCTGTTGGATGCTGCCCAAAAATACCCAAAAATCGGTCATCAATGCTCTGATTACCTCCAGGCTTGATTATGCCAACGTGCTATACCTGGGGGCAAACAAGGCCACAACCCGACGACTACAGACAGTGCAAAATGCTGCCGCAAGATTACTGTGGAAAATTCCCATCTCCACACCCACCATCAAGTATATCCGCGAATTGCACTGGCTGAAAATCGAGAACCGGGTAAAATTTAAATCCTTATGTATTATGCACAGGATCTAATACCTACAAAATCTTATACATCCCTACCGTCCATCACGTACCCTTCGCTCAGCTACAGCCAACCAATTTGTGATCCCTAAAATCAGGCTGGCGAGAATGGGCGGCAGATCTTTTTCATATCTCGGACCTTCACTCTGGAACACTCTTCCATTGACCCTTAGGCAGGAAACCAATTACTTGAAATTCAGGAAGGCCTTAAAAACCTGGCTGTTTAATATCTAAAATCTGAATCTCTCAATGCACTGGATCATCAGCGCCGGGAAACCCTTTGTTGGGTAGCTGTAGCGCTATAAAAGTGAAATAAATAAAATAAAAAATAATCACATGCCATAAGAAAGATCATTAATGCGCAGAGGCCCATTGTTTTAACAGATGGGGTTCTCAAAGGAGTCTTGCCCATTAAACCCAATATCACTTACCGAAAGGCATACTCTATGAGATCAGATCTGGTTAAGAATAGTCCAGAACTACTAAACAAAGATATATAGTTCTCCACATAGAAGGGCCCCTTCAAATGCAGTAGTTGTAGAGCATGCAAGTTTTGTAAATCCTATAAGAATGCATTTTCAGATGAGCCGATTGAGATCAAAGGCAATTTTAACTGCAAAACTGATTACGCAGTTTATGTTTTGAATTGTGTTTGTGGTCTTCGCTATGTAGGAAGAACTAAACTTGCAGTGCAAGCTCGTATATTACAACATTTGCGAGCTACTGTCAATTCTGATCAATCATATCCCATTGCAAGGCACGTAAAGTCCGAACATGGGAACAATTTGAATGTTTTATCTTATTTTGTCATTGACAGTGTCCCTACAAACAGAAAAGGAGGGAACACAGACAAATCTCTGCGACAATTGGAAACCAAATACAGTCTAGAATTAGACACGAAGAGCCCGCAAGGTCTAAATATGTGTGAGGACATGTATCATTATCTATAATTGAATATGCAATCGTAGTTAAGTGAGTATTTGGACACAGAGAGATTTGCAGTGGTCTTATTTAATTTTGTATGGCACATAATGGGTTTTAAATTGTATATACAGCAACGTATTTATGTCTCCAATCGATCGCCGGTAGATGTGTGAATTATCATGAATTTATTTATTTATGGTTTTTATGCTATTTATTGGCGTTCTTTTGCACAGATGTAGATTGTACTGTTCTCAGTATATAAATACCCAGCTGCTATGCACATGATCACTTTATTATTGCTAAATCTGCATATATACGTTTCTTAAATATGACCTAATATTATGACTATTAATGCTGGTTCACCCGCTGAATGGGGTTCCCGGCTGGGATCCCCTATCGACATTATTCAATATTATGCACTTTATTCACTCTTTTGCACTTTCTTTTGCACAACAGCACTTTCAAGAATACAGATAATATTCTATATGACTGTCTATTTACATATGACCGAATAGCTTGCTGATATAGTACTAAGAATTGGCTATAGATTAATTGGGATGTAATTATACTGTATTAAGCAGATATAAGAAAATAAGATTTCATTGCTATGAATTATTATGCTTTTAGTAATGATTCTAAAATTTATTGTTTTAAATATGAATTTAAGCAATGAAATTACGATATTGTAAAAGTTTCTCCCCACAATGTATGTCATGTGCAATTTCAATGTATTTATACAGTTATTAATCGAATTGCGACATTCATAATTGTGAAGCAGACGAAAAGTGAGTACTACTTTTGCTTAGCTATGATTTATGGTCACGTGGTATATGACAGAAAGTGCTCTGATTGGTGTTTCACGATTTAAATGCTATGCACTCACAAACGCTTGTATCTGGTGAGCAAGGCGACAGGTTCGCCGAAAGGCGTCAGATCGCGGCACCCTTGACTGTATGAAAAGAAAATAAATAAAAAAAACTCTGCTGCATCGATTACTGAATCCGGTGTCCGTTTTTCTCCTGGAGAGTGCTGACTTATGTGGTGCGCTGTGGGAGCGTCATCGTAGATATTAGATAGATATATAGATATATATAGATAGATTATCTATCTATCTATATATCTATATATCTATATATCTATATATATATACACACACACACACATATATATATATATATATATATGTATATATATATATATATATATATATAGAGGGAGAGAGAGAGAGAGGTATAGATAGATTATCTATCTATATATATATCTACATTCACTGAAAAAACTATAGGTTATAGACCATATGTAGTTAGGAATTAGCATTTACAAAACCTTGAAAATGCACTGAAAAAACCATAGGTTATAGACCATATATAGTTAGGAATTAGCATTTACAAAACCTTATTTTACTCACACAAAACCACTGAAATTCGCATATATAGTTAGTTGCACTAACTATATATCGTGCACCCGCAATCCACTGCTGATGATGTCACATATTACATCATTCATGACATGGTCAGTGACATCACTGATGACATCACTGATGACATCATCCAGTGACTATGTTTCTGTAAAGTTAAAATATGTCTTACATATTGAAGAATGATTGGATGTATAAGTGTCTGGATGAAGGATTTAGTAGGTGCATGACTGACTGTATGAGAGAGTGATTAAATGTGTCTCACTGAGTGCATGGGTTAGTGACTAAACTGCCTTAATTTGTGCATCATTATATCTGTTCTGTAAACTGCTGTATGTGTTGATCAGTAGCTATATGAGTAACTATATGGGTTATTGATTGGTTGCCAAATATTTGTATGGGAGAGTGAGTGTGTGTGTGTGGGTGGCTGGGAGGTGTGTGACTCTGTGCATAGATGTGTGAACAGTTGATTCACTAGATGTATGGGTTCAAAACTGCATGTGGAAACAGCTGTATGGGTGGTTGACTGTGTGCATGAGTGTATTGGTGAGTGAATGGATATCTCAGTGCTACATGTCAAAGTAAGTACAAATGTAAAACACAGTACATGTGAGAGTTGACATATATTAATTACTGTGTATAAGAGCCAGTGTGTAAGTGGCTGCATGGATCATTGAAAACTTGTATCAGTGATTGTATAAGAGAGTAAATATGTGTTAGAATATGTTTGAATAAGTAAGGTGTGTATAACAGTATAGTTGAGGAAATGGAGGTGTGATTGATTCTTTGCATGACTGACTAGGTGTATGAGTAACTCCATGGATGAGTGACAATCTGTGAGTATCTGTTTACACCGAGTGTATCTAAGGTTATATTAGAGTCTGAAGAGGTTCATCGTATTATCACATGAATGATGTCATCAGTGATGTTGTCAGTGATGTCATTTGAGTTGTCAACAGTGATGTCATCAGTGATGTCACTGACCATGTCATGAATGATGTAATATGTGACATCATCAGCAGTGGATTGCGGGTGCGCGATATATAGTTAGTGCAACTAACTATATATGCGAATTTCAATGGTTTTGTGTGAGTAGAATATGGCTTTGTAAATGCTAATTGCTAACTATATATAATCTATAACCTATGGTTTTTTCAGTGAATTTTCAAGTTTTGTAAATGCTAATTCCTAACTATATATGGTCTATAACCTATTATTTTTTCAGTGAATTTCAATGGTTTTTTAATAGCAAGTATCTAAAGCTGGAAAATGTATTCTTCTTTTAAAGGAAAAATATATTTTATATGTTTTTAATATAATTTTTTTATGCATCTGCCAAACCCTGACCTCTTAATAGTGCACTGTGGTGGAAATTATTTGGGCACTATGACTGGGGTTGGTCTGTAAATGCTTTTAAAGGACACCTTTCATCAATTGATGACACTTTTTCCCCAAACTGCCTTGGTATATTCCAATATATGCCAAAGACAGAAATGGAACTGGTCCAACTAATTTTGTCCACAATTTGAGAAAGCATGGAAACATGTGGATAAATCTGTTTCTGCTTACATGAGAGGCTATGGAATGGGTTCAATATACAACAACAACTTGCGTTACAACATGCAAGACATCTACAGAGGAGATGGTGTGCACTTCTCAGATGAGGGGAATAGAATATTCCTCCTGAATTTAAGACTGTGCATTGGAACCTACTTGTAGGTACCTAAATCAGCCACAGAACCCAAAAGCTCTTTTCAGAGCTACCCTACCTCTGATCATTCAAAACGTTTATCTTTTTCTAAATTTTTTCACTATTTTTCACCAAAGTACGCTCCCCGGTACGCTTACCGGTGCGCGTACCGGGCGCTCCCCCCGCAAATTTTTAAAATTATTATTTTTGGCCTATATGAGCGTCCTAAGCCCCCCTCAGAAAACCTAGAGGGTCAGGAAGTGACTACCGTGCCCCCTTCTACCCACTTCCAACGTTGTTTGTCCTCCATCTTGTGTCTCGATTGTACGGAAACACAAAATGGAGGACTCCCGCAACGCTGCCGGTGCGCGTACCGGGGCGCGCACCGGTAAGCGCTCGCTAAAAAAAGGTGGTAAAGTAATTTACAGAAAAACCACTGGAGACACTTTCATCAAAAATAGAATAGGCCCTACTACATAGCAGTCCCTACCATTTACCCAAATTTGGTGGTATTCCATTGAGCCATTTGGGCTGTAGCCCTGTCTAAATATCCTGAGTTAAATTACATGACAAAAACACATATGAAACTGTTTGAATTTTTAACCAATTAAAATGTTACTTACATTTTGTACTTTTATGTACTGACATTTGATTGGTTAAGTGTATGAATATATATAAAAAATGAGAGGTAAACACAGCCATTTTGACTAACACTACCTAAGGTACATTTGGAAAAGAATTTGACAGAAAACTTCAACTACTTTGAAGAAGGTAAGTTGTTAATTTGAAAGGAGAACTATGTTATGCACTTTAAGTTAATTTTGTAAAACGTTTTCAGATAGTTATATACTGTCCCTCTATAAGAGTTAGACATTGAGAAAGGCTTAATTATTTAAATTATTGATTGAGTTAGGCTTCTGTGGTATAATTATGAATTTACTTAGGCTTCATCACAGGCACTTTTTAATAGTTCTAATTCCTGCCTGAAACCATACAGTGCCCAAAGATAACTTCACTGTTAAAAACTCACAAGTACCTGTCTAAACTTAAACCCAACAGTGCCCTATCTCTACTGATATATTTATTTTTTATGCAATTTACAGCAAGAAAATGGAAGCACAACAAAATGAAAATAATATTTCATTTCAAATTAATATTGAAAACAATCCTAAGGAAGACAAAGAAGAAATAGACTTTTTGGATGACACTGTAGACCAAGACTTAATTAAATGTTTTGAAGAATGTGAATCATGGAATGAAAAGGAGGACATACCAGATGAATTAATGATGCAAATTCTTTTAGATTTTGAAAAATCAGAACAATAAATTTAAATTTTAAAAGTTAAAATTGTTTGAGACATTATTCATTTTTATATGAAAATTATGAAATAGTACTCAAAAAGATATAATATAAAGTGAGACTTAAAATATACTGTGCAACTTTTTTGTGTTACATAGTAAGTTTGCTCATAGTTACTTCCTTTCTCCAACTATATTATCTCCAATGTGTATTTAACATCTCTTTATCATCTCCTGCCTCCATATTGTTTCTGCTTTCCTGACAGACTATGGTATGAATTCCATATACCACAATAACTTCTGAAACAACATGCAAGATATCTACAAAGGAGACGGTGTATATTAAATTTTAGACTCTGCATTGGTACCTACATGTTGCTACTTAAATAAAAAAAAACAACAAAAAGAACAATCAATAAACATACAATATTTGAAAAGTCTATCATTCTTTTTTCCCCATAGTACGCTCCCCGGACCACTTCCCGGTGCGCGTAACGGGCGCTCCGCCCTTTTAAAGCCCCCACATCAAACCTAGGGGGTCAGGGAGGATCTACTCTGCCCCCTTATGGTCATTTCCCCCTTTGTTTTGGCCATCTCTTGTGTCTCGATCCTACCGAGACACAAGATGGCGGCCACTCCGGTCTGTTTAGAATGTTTACAGACACCCGAGAGCCAATCAGCTTTCCGTGCGCAAGTCGCGTAGTGCGCCCAGAGCGCTCCCCGGTGCGCGTACCGGGCCGCGCTTACAGATATATATATTTTTTTGAACCTAAATTACTCAAAATCCACTGGAGCACATATCTTGAGACATAGGAAAGGCACATCGGGCTACCAGTCCCCACAATTTCGCCAAGTTTGGTGGAAATCCATTCAGCCGTTCGAGCTAAAAGTGAATCCAACCGCCCTATGGAAAACTCAATGTTAAAAACACGTTTTGGGACCCCCCTTTTTTCTCTGCCCCCACTTCACGAAACCCCCCCAAACTTTCAGGGGACGCTCAGAAAGAAAATGTGCCATTTTCTTGAAAATTTCAACCAATTCTGTCCATCAACGCCAAAGTTACTCAACATAGAATTTGCAGCAATCCCTATTCAAAAAAAATCCTAACTATATATCTCTATATATATCTCTCTACATAGCGCTCTCTCTATATATATCTCTCTCTCTCTATATATATATATATATCTCTCTCTCTCTCTCTCTATACATATATATATATATATATATATATATATATATATATATATATATATATATATATATAATCTCTCTCTCTCTCTATATATATATATATATTCTTTCCTGTCCCTGCGGGAGCCGCTCGCTGGCCCCTGACTCTGACTGGGATTTTGTCTGGGTCCCTCTACGTGCATTGAAGCACCAACGCGCCCGCAGTGGTTGTCTGTCATCGTACCTGGGCCAGAGGCGGGACTGCGAGGACCAGCGTGCTGAGCGGCGCTGATCGGCCGCAGCTGGTCCTCTTCCCGCCCCCTCCATCCGTTAAAAGAACTGCGGAGTGTGAGCTGCCTGAGTTTCTTTCCTGTCCCTGCTGGGAGTGCTGTTCGGTTACCTGCTTGTTTCCGGCCGCTGCGCCACACCACGCCTCGCGCCCCAGCTCCGCGGGAGCCGCTCGCTGGCCACTGACTGACTGGGATTTTGTCTGGGTCCCTCTACGTGCATTGAAGCACCAACGCGCCCGCAGTGGTTGTCCGTCATCGTACCTGGGCCAGACCCGGGACTGCGAGGACCAGCGTGCTGAGCGGCGCTGATCGGCCGCAGCTGGTCCTCTTCCCGCCCCCTCTACCCGCCCTTCTTCCTGATAAACTGCGATAGTGACGCGCACGCGGGACGCGCGCGGGGCTAAGGCCGGGGCGAAGACCGGGCAAAGAGCGGGCCGTTTGAGGCCGTTCGAGGGCTAAGAGGACTGGGCTGGGCCATGCCCCTTGGCTGAACGTTTGACTATATTCATGTGAGTTAGCCATTTCTTTATCTGTGTTTCTGCTCCGTATCGCTAACCATGTGTACGCGAGCCACACGTAGCAAAACCGCCAGGGGTTTACACGGACCTAGTGGGACCCTGGATGACTTTTTAACAAAGACAAATTTGGCCATCGATGCTGAAATTAACAAAATGCAACACAGGGTCTCCTTGGAACTTGATGCCGCTCGTAAATTGTCCTTAAACATTGCTTCCTCGAAGAAATCTTCATTAGGCAACTTTGCTTTAGCACTCACCCCTGAGCGCACATCTGGCCCTCGCCCCTTGCTTACACTGGCAGACATACACCATCGCCCATCCCCGTCTCCACCTGAGCAAGCGAAGGACCTCGTACCAAATCCTCCGGAGGAGGCTACGCCACCCTCTCCTGAGATTGGGGTATGCCCACAGGTAAAGAGCATATCGCCGAGGGCTGCTGCGCTTGCCAAAAAACACGCTAAAAAAATTGCTCTTCAGCAAAAGAAAAGCTTGGCCAGGTCTGCATTTGCCCGTAAAAAGGCTAAAATTGCGCGAGCCCAGTTTTTTAATTGCCGACGGCAACTAGGCGCTTCTGTCCCTGGGGAAACCATTGACAAAAACAGCATAGATTTGCCTGTTAATGCTACTTCCTCTGTCTCGGAGGGTGTTGTGAATGCTCCTCAGGTGGAACCTTTTCCTGACTTGAGGAAAGATGGGTCAAGGGAGGGAAGATTGAGTGGGGTAGAGGTGGACAAGAGGGGCGACGAGGAATTTGTACAAATTGTTTGGGATACACTTAAGAAGCTACTTACCCCCTTGGAACTTAGACTTTCCAGAATGGAAAACCATCTGCTTGAAATGGACAGGACAATTGTCACATTAGCTAGTTTTAGCTTCAAGCAAATGGAAGCTAGATTTCCACAGGGGGAGGATTTACCTTCCCAACCTTTACAGGCTGATATCTCTGTTGCTCTTTCTCAGAGGCCCAAACCTGTACCTAAACCCCGCACGAAAATTGGGAATAATAGCATTAGCATCTCAAATCATAGTGCTTGCCCCCCAACTGAGGACCTAGCACCACCCAAACCTAAGCATACTGCCTCTCGTGCTGGGTCTGATGCACATCCCCAGCAGAAAATATCATGTCCAAAACCAAGGCCCCCAGCTGTACAGCAACCTAACCAGTCAGCCCCTAATACCCTGCCACATCTCGAATTTAGCAGACCTAACTTCCGTGGTGGTTTTATTGACCTACCACCGGAAGCTAGTTCATATGTTATCGTACTAGCTGGCGTACCTACTCTTGATCCACAGGTAAGAGAGGACCACTGGTCTCTTAAAAATAAGGTAATACACTGGCTCAATACAAACAGACAACTCCCAAGTCACCAAAGAAGCCGGGTACTAATGGTGCGAAGAGTGCCATGGGTCGGACCCACCCATAAATCCATCATGGGCGATTGTATAGTGGTGACCTTCGCCGACCCCCATACTGCACAGCACCTCTGTTCATGGGCTTTTCGTGAGGAAGACCACACAGTCGTTGTTAGACCCCTTACTTTCTTCTATCCCCCTAGAAACCAGCATAGGATGGGTGGGCCTTGGACGACAATTCAAAAGTCCAGGAATATGGGTTTTAGGAACGGGGGACCAAACCAGAGTGCCTGGTGGCAGGGTGCTCCTACGTCGAATATGTTTGGCTGCCTAGAGGAGGTCGACTGACTCGGGGGGCGAACACAACAAAGCATCCGGTAGACCCTATCGCACATTCCACGATAGTTTCTAGCATGGTTTGCTCTACGTCACCATCAGGCCAACAAGCAACACTTGCGATTGCCCACAATCCCCTCCCAGCGGAGGTAGGAATTTTGGTTCAGCCTGTAACTCCATGCCCTAGTATCGCTGCTAATGACATCAAAATAGCATCCTGGAATGTAGCGGGCTTACGGGGTCGCCTGGATAATGATGATTGGCTAGACTACATCACTGCACACGATATCATCCTTTTCCAGGAAACCTGGTCAGTAGCCCCATTGTTTAGACTAGGTTTCTTAAACTTCTATAAACCGGCAACACAGGGTATGAAGGGTAGGGCTTCGGGTGGTCTCACTATATGGATAAAAAATAGCCTTGGCTTCAGTGCCAAAGAAATAGTGGTGACGAACCCTGATCTCCTTTGTATATCCTTACGTAAGGTGAACTGTAAAGACATAATCCTTATCAATATCTATGCCAGAGGTTGTCAGGGTGGCAAGAAACAACCAATCCTTAACGACTTGGAAGCTTTCCTAAATGAGCATAAGAGTGACCAGCTCACTATAGTGGCTGGTGACTTGAACTGCTCTTTCGAACCCATCCTGAACCTCGCTGAGGATGTAGGTTTAGAAGAAGATTCCACTTGGAACATTCCCCCACTATCTATTACCAAGGGCGTCAGGGGAACCGAGGCTGCCCTTAATTGGCTTGGGCTCTGCCTGGAATGGGGCCTTCGAGCAGTGAATGGCCGTAGTCTATCTGATAAGGAGGGGAAGCCAACTTTTGATAATGGGTCTTGCGCAAGCGGCATTGACTATATATTAATTAATATTGGATCTTGGGCCTCTGTAATTGACATGACAATAGAAACCAGGCCAGAGAGTGATCACAATCCTCTTTCACTTGTACTTAAAGTTCCTGGACTAGAGCCTTTGCAGGCGGAATCAGCCTGTATCACATCTGACCTTGTCTTGTGTGATAACAGAAGACGGGTCAAATGGCCAAGGGTAATAGCCGACGAAGAGCTTGTCTGCCAGATAGAAGATTTGGTCCTAGACACCAAAGATAGGATGATGGCACCATCCCCAAATGACATGCCCATGACTAAAAATGTTGACCTCCTCGAGGCATGTTTTGCGGCTATTAAGGAACTTCTCACCAGGCCATGCCGGAAACAGAAGGCAAAGCAACCCAAAGGCTGGTATAATATAAATTGTAGAGAAGCCCACAGCATCCTTATTGCTGCAGTTAAATCTAGAAACATCCCGGATATCAGGGCAGCGAGACAGGATTACAAACGTACTATCTGGGAAGCTAAAAGGGATTGGGATGATTCCTATTGGCTCGACCTTCTTCAAGCATGTGAGTCGTCTAACCAAACTAAGTTTTGGGAGATAGTCAGACGGGGCAGGGGTTCAGACTCATTATCCCCCGAAAACCATGTTTCTGCAGCCGACTGGGTAAAAAAAAATTCTGCCCAATTCATTAACCCAAATGCTCCCCAGCTGGTTGAAGGGCTTTTAAAAGAGACCACATTAGCTCCCTATGGGGCCAGACTTATTTTTAGTACCTCAGATACCGAACATGCACTGGGTTCCATTCAGTCTGGGAAAGCACCAGGTATTGATGCTGTACCAGCCGACCTTTTTAAATTGAATTTAGATCTGTGGGTCCCTTATATAACAACTTTAGCAAATTCCATTGCAGCAGGGGAAAGGATACCGCAGTCCTGGAAAGGGGCGGAGATAATCCCGGTCTTTAAGAAAGGGGATCGATCTTCACCGAAAAACTATCGCCCCATTAGCCTGATCGATACTATCCAGAAGGTGGTATCACGAATGGCCCTAGCTAGAATACAGGGGTGGATGGAGCAAAACAACATTCTCTCCCCCATGCAGGCAGGGTTCAGATCAGGCACCAGTACTCTCGACCAGGTGTTTCGCCTTACCATGATGTACTGGAAGGTGGTCCTTCTGGGCGGTGGTGTCATCATCGCTGCTTTTGTCGACCTTAGGTCGGCATTTGACCTGGTTCCCAGGGCAAAACTTTGGGATGCTCTGAGAATCATGGGACTCCCACCAGAATTACTAGAGTTGGTTAGGCGTCTTCATGAGGACAATTTTGCCCGTGTAAGATGGGGTAAACAGGGTCAGGTGACCACTAGCTTCCCTGTCGAACGTGGTGTCCGGCAGGGCTGCGTGTTGGCCCCTACCTTGTTTCTCCTGTTTATCAACCGGGTGGTTGCATTCTTCAATGACACTCATACTGATGCACCAACCCTGGGGGGCACAAAGTATCCCATGTTAATATTCGCCGACGACACCCTGCTCCTTTCAAGGACTCGTAGCGGCCTACAGGCTGCCTTGAACAGATTTGCCGAATTCTGCACAATAAATGACCTCCAGATCAATGCTAACAAAACTAAATTCATGATTTTTAATAAAAATAAACCTATCACTAGTTCATTTTCATTAGAGGGAGCTCCAATAGAACAGGTCAAAGTCATGTCATACCTGGGCGTGACTCTTGACCATCAACTTACATGGAAACCCCAGTTGAAGGTATTAACCCTCAAATTTGTTCGCCTTACAGGATGCCTATTGAAGGAGCAGAGAAAAACCTTGACAAAACGCATCACACCTGCGTTAAAAATTTACGAGGCCAAGGTGAATGCGGCTACCCTGTATGGCGCGGATATTTGGGGCTACAAAGGCTTGTCGGCTCTCACCACTGCTCAGAATAGGTTTTTTCGGAACCTAGTGGGACTTCCTCAATCTTCACCCATTATACCACTGCTTTTAGATTTAGGTTGTAGACCATTGGATGAGATGGCACGGTACCGTCTTGTAGCTCTCTGGCGTCGCCTTTGGACGACGCAAGAACTTCGTTTATTTGCTCACAAATTAGGCGAGATCAGAGCACTGTGGGGTGCTCAGAAAATTCC